>NW_017673776.1:49417-79542 GCF_001879085.1 Nicotiana attenuata
GGGCAGAATCGAGGGTTTCTTCAAAAAAACTTGGAAAATTGATTTGGGAGCTCGGGATTGGCGATTTTGAGAGGGATTTTCACCTGGGTGTTTTGGGTAAGTGATTCTTACTCGTTTTTGATTTTTTTCCCCGAATCTATGCTTAAATTTATCATTAAATTTCGGATTAGAGATGGAAATTGAGGAAAAATTGGGAGAAGGTTCTTAAACCTAGAATTCGAATTTTTATGGGGAATTTGACCTTGGATTTTGATAATTTATGTATGCATGAAATCGTGAGAGTATGAGGATTCTAAAAATATAAAATTTTACCCGATTCCGAGATGTGGGCCTAAGGGGCGTTTTGGTCATTTCACCTAATTTTGCACATTAGCTTAGAATTCATTTGTAGAATTAGCTACTTGAAGTATTATTTACATTATGCAATTGAATTGAATAGATTTGGACCATTTGGAGTCGAATACTCGTGGCAAGAACGTGGTTTCGAGTTTATTTTGAGCTGGTTCGAGGTAAGTGGCTTGCCTAACCTTGTGTGGGGGACCTTCCCTTAAGGATTGGTATATTTGTTAATTGAAATGCCTTGTACGTAAGGTGACGAGTGCGTACTTGTGCTAATTGTTGAAAAATCCGGTTTCCATTAAGTACTTAGAATTGTGTTTTCCTCTCCTGTTTACATTACTTGCAAGTTAAGCCTGTTGTTAGCTTAGGGAAGCATGTCTAATTTATTTAACTACTTATTTGTTTTACTGCCCTATTTGAATTATGTACAGCATGCTAGGTTAGAGATACATGCTTTACCTTGGTGTGAAATTTGATTGAATTGAGTATTCTTCTTGTTGCTGCTGTGTATTTACTTTGGGACTACGGGACGGTATTCCGGGAGATCCCCCTGTATGTTTACTTTGGGACTACGGAATGATATTCCGGGAGACCCCCCCTGCACTTTTACATTGGAACTACGGGATTGCACTCGGTAGATTCCCCTAGTATTGAGTATTTATATTTGGGACTACGGATGTGGTATTCCGGTAGATCCCTGTGCATTTATGAGTTGGACTACGAGACTGCACCCGGGAGATCCAATGGATATTTATATTTGGGGACTATAGGACGGTATCCTGGGAGATCCCTCGACTGTTACTTCTGCGTTGAGCTATATTTGTTTGCTGTGATTACTTGTTTCTGTTAAGTTGTCGTTATCCTTTATATCCTGTGTTACTCTTACTGCTATACTCATTTATACTGCTCTGTTCTACACTGTCAGACTTTATATTTTATTTAATATCAGTAGGGCCCTGACCTTCCTCGTCACTACCCGACCGAGGTTAGGCTTGGCACTTACTGAGTACCGTTGTGGTGTACTCATGCCCTTCCTGCGCATATTTTTCATGTGCAGATCCAGGTACCTCTACTCAGACTTACCATCCTTGAGGCGAGGAGATCTTTCGGAGACTTCAAGGTATATCAGCCGCGTCCGCAGACCGAAGAGTCTCTCTCCATTCTCTATTATAGTTACAACCCTTCTGTATTTACTTTGTTTAGACATTCTGGAGTTAGAACACTATGTATTATTCTTAGCTTGTGATTTCATGATATTCCGGATTTTGGGAGAAGTATTAGTATTCGAAACTTGATATGGTGTATGCCGAGTGGCACTATTAAACACTGTTTTATTCACTATTTTTGGTTTTACTTGTTTTTCTTCCGTAAATTGGTTTATTTTCCGCATTATTAGGCTTACCTAGTCGTAAGGACTAGGTGCCGTCACGATGGTTCACAGAGGGCGGACCGGGGTCGTGACAAGTTGGTATCAGAGCTCTAGGTTCATAGGAGTCATGAATCACAAGCCGGTTTATTAGAGTTTCATTGATCGGTACGGAGACGTCTGTACTTATCTACGATAGGCTATGTAACTGTTAGGAAAGTTCCACTTCATTTGATTTCCTTGTCGTGCGAGATTTTTGATATCACCATTCTAAACTTCTGTCTTCTATTCTTTCACAGATGGTGAGGACACGTGCTACCCGAGATGATCAGGCACCCACGCCCCCTATTGGAGCCGTCAGTGGCCGGGGCCGGGGTACAGGCCGAGGATGCGCTCGTGGTGCAGCCAGAGCACCCGCGCGAGCAGCCTTCAGCAGTACCAGCCGGAGTCCAGACACCTCATACGTCCGCTACTACTACTCCAGCACTCCAGGAGACTCTGACGCAGTTTATGACTATGTACACCACTCTAGCTCAGGCAGGGTTGCTTCCCCTTGCTGCAGCTACATCCCAGGCCGGGAAAGGAGCACAGACTCCCGCCGCCCCCACTCCTGAGCAGCGAGTGCATGTTGGTCAAGTCCCAGAGGTTATTCCAGTACAGCCGGTAGCCCCAGCTCAGCCGAGCAGAGGGCAGTAGTTTCAGAGGAGGAGTAGAAGAGGTTTGAGAGGTTCAAGAAGATCAAGAAGTATCAGCCTCCGACATTTAGCGGGCTAGCCTCAGAGGATGCTCTTCGATTTCTTGAGGAGTGCTACCGTATCCTCCGTACTATGGGCATATCAGGATCGAGCGGGGTTTCCTTCACTACCTTCCAGTTTCGAGGAGCCGCTTATCAGTGGTGGCGTGCTTATGAGTTAGACAATCCGGATGAGGCAGCTTCCCTGACTTGGGCTTAGTTTTCAGATATGTTCACGAGGGAGTATGTCCCCCAGAGTCTCAGGGACGCCTGGCGCGTGGAGTTTGAGTATTTGCGCCAGGGTACTATGACTCTCTCGGAGTATGCTGAACGTTACACTGACTTGGCTAGACATGCACCAGCTTTGGTCTCTACGGTTCGCGAGAAGGTTCGCCGGTTTATTGAGGGGCTTATTCCCAGGATCAGGTCTAGCATGGCTCGTGAGTTAGAGATGGATATTTCTTATCAGCAGGTGGTGAGCATTGCTAGGAGGATTGAGGGTATGCATGCTAGAGATAGAGAGGAGATGGAGACCAAGAGGTCTCGAGAGTCGGGCCATTATTCTGGTGCCCGTACCCCAGCTGCAGGTCGTCATGGTAGGGGTTATATGAGTCGCCTCGTTCATTCAGCTCTTCTAGCAGCCAGTGATATTCCAGCTCCACCTAGGCCTCAGGAGCCTTATTATGCACCTCCAGTATCCAGTGCGCCTCCTGCACGGGGTGCTTCCAGTGGTCAGTCCAGCAGACCTGGCCCGAACCAGTCACAGCTGCCACGTCCTCCCAAAGCTTGTTTTGAGTGTGGTGACACATGCCATATGGTGAGGGATTGCCCCAGACTTAGGAGGGGTGCACCTCCACAGACTTCTCAGCCACAGCATGCCCCGCAAAATTCTCAGGCTATGGTCCCAGCACCAGTTGCTACTCCACCGGCCTAGCCAGCTAGAGGTGGAGGTCGGGGAGGTAGAGGTCGCCCTCGAGGGGGAGGCCAGGCCAGATACTATGCTCTTCCTGCCCGTACTGAGGCTGTCGCCTCCGATTTTGTTATCACAGGTACTATCTTAGTCTGTCACAGAGATGCATCGGTTCTATTCGATCCAGGCTCCACTTATTCTTATGTGTCTTCTTATTTTGCTCCGCATTTGGGTGTATCTCGAGATTCTTTGAGTTCCCCTGTTTATGTTTCTACTCCTGTGGGAGATTCTCTTGTTGTGGACCGCGTCTATCGGTCGTGTTTGGTTACTCTTAGTGGTTTTGAGACCAGAGCCAATATATTATTACTCAGCATGGTTGATTTTGATATTATCTTGGGCATGGACTGGTTGTCGCCCCATTATGCTATTCTTGATTGTCAAGCCAAAATCATGACACTGGCTATGCCAGGTGTACCGCGTGTTGAGTGGAGGGGTGCTTTAGGTCACACTCCCAGTAGAGTTATTTCTTTTCTTAAGGCTCAGCGTATGGTTGAGAAAGGGTGTGATGCGTATCTAGCTTATGTGAGAGATGTCAGTATGGATACTCCTTCTGTTGATTCAGTCCCAGTAGTACGGGATTTCTCTGATGTGTTTCCAGCTGATCTTCCGGGCATGCCGCCCGATAGAGATATTGATTTTGGCATTGATCTGTTGCCGGGCACTCAGCCCATTTCTATTCCTCCGTACCGTATGGCTCCTCCTGAGTTGAAGGAGTTGAAGGAGCAGTTGCAGGAATTACTTGATAAGGGTTTCATTCGGCTCAGTGTATCACCTTGGGGTGCTCCTGTCTTATTTGTGAAGAAGAAGGATGGTTCTATGCGTATGTGTATTGATTATCGCCAATTGAACAAGGTTACAGTGAAGAACCGTTATCCTTTGCCTCGTATTGATGACCTGTTTGATCAATTACAGGGTGCTTGTGTGTTTTCTAAGATTGACTTGCATTCAGGCTATCATCAGTTGAAGATTCGGGAGCCAGATATCCCGAAGACTGCCTTCAGGACTCGTTATGGTCATTACGAGTTCCTTGTTATGTCATTTGGGCTGACTAATGCCCCAGCATCCTTCATGAATTTGATGCACAGTGTTTCCCGGCCATATCTTGACTCATTCGTGATTGTTTTTATTGATGACACTCTGGTATATTCCCGGAGTCGGGAAGATCATGAACAGCATATGAGGATAGTGCTTTAGACCTTGAGAGAGAAGAAGCTATATGCTAAGTTCTCGAAATGTGAGTTTTGGTTAGATTCCGTGGCATTCTTGGGTCACGTGGTCTCGAGTGAGGGTATTCAGGTGGATCCGAAGAAAGTGGAGGCCGTGCAGAGTTGGCCTAGACCATCCTCAGCTACAGAGATCTGCAGTTTTCTCGGCTTGGCAAGTTATTACCGTCGATTTGTTTAGGGGTTTTCATCTATTGCAGCACCTATGACCAGACTGACCCAGAAGGGTGCTCCGTTCCAGTAGACGGAAGAGTGCGAGGAGAGCTTTCAGAAGCTCAAGACAGCTTTGACTACAGCCCCAATTTTGATATTGCCTACCGGTTCGGGGTCTTATACTGTCTATTGTGATGCCTCGAGAGTTTTCCTTGGAGCGGTATTGATGCAGGATGGTAGGGTGATTGCTTACGCGTCCAGACAGTTGAAGATACATGAGAAAAATTATCCTATCCATGATCTTGAGTTAACTGCTATTGTCCATGACTTGAAGATCTGGCATCATTATTTGTACGGTGTGCCTTGTGAGATCTATACTGATCACCGAAGTTTGCAGCATCTGTTCAAGCAGAAGGACCTTAATTTGCGTCAGAGGAGATGGCTACAACTGCTGAAGGATTATGATATCACTATCTTGTATCACCCGGGCAAGACCAATGTGGTGGCCGATGCTTTGAGCCACCTGGCAGAGAGTTTGGGGAGTTTGGCTTATTTACTAGTAGCAGAGAGGCCCATGGCGATGGATGTTCAGGCCTTAGCCAGCCAGTTTGTGAGGTTGGACCTTTCGGAGCCTAGTCGGGTTCTAGCTTGCGTGGTCTCTCGGTCTTCCTTGTTTGATCGTATCCGGGAGCATCAGTTTGATGACCCTCATTTTCTTGTCCTCAAGGACAAAGTGTTGCATGGCGATGCTCGGGATGTGACTATTGGTGATGCGGGGTATTGAGGATGCAGGATCGAGTTTGTGTACCCAACGTTGATGGGCTTCGGGAGTTGATTCTAGAGGAAGCCCATAGTTCGCGGTATTCCATTCATCCGGGTACCGCGAAGATGTATCAGGATTTGAGGCAGCACTACTGGTGGAGGCGGATGAAGAAAGATATAGTTGGATTTGTAGCTCGGTGCCTTAATTGTCAGCAGGTGAAGTATGAGTACCAGAGACCGGGTGGATTGCTTCAGCAGATAGAGATTCCGGAGTGGAAGTGGGAGCGGATCACCATGGACTTCGTACCTGGGCTCCCACGGACTCTGAGGAAGTTCGATGCCATTTGGGTTATTGTGGATCGGCTGACCAAGTCCGCGCATTTCATTCCTGTGTGTACTACCTATTTCTCGAAGCGGTTGGCGGAGATTTATATCCGGGATATTGTCCGTCTGCATGGGTATTCCAGTTTCTATCATTTCAGACAGAGGTACTCAGTTCACATCACGGTTCTGGAGAGCCGTACAGCATGAGTTAGGTACTCGGGTGGAGTTGAGCATACACCCTCAGACGGATTGAGTTTGGAGGGTCTTGGGATCAGTTCTTGCCATTGGCGGAGTTTGCCTACAACAACAGCTATCAGTCCAGCATTTAGATGGCACCGTATGAGGCTCTATATGGTAGGCGGTATAGATCTCTGGTGGGTTGGTTCGAGCCGGGTGAGGCTAGATTATTTGGAACAGACTTGGTACAGGATGCCTTGGAGAAGGTTAAGGTGATTCAGGATAGACTCCGTACAGCCCAGTCCAGACAGAAGAGCTACGCGGACCGGAAGGTTTGTGATGTTTCCTACATGGTTGGAGAGCGGGTTCTGCTTTGGGTTTCGCCTATGAAGGGCGTTATGAGATTTGGGAAGAAAGGGAAGCTGAGTCCGAGGTTTATTGGCCCTTTTGAGATTTTGGGACGTGTTGGGGAGGTTGCTTACGAGCTTGCCTTACCTCCCAGCTTGGCAGGGGTTCATTCGGTATTCAATGTTTCGATGCTCCGGAGGTATCACGGTGATCCGTCGCATGTGTTGGATTTCAGTTCAGTCCAATTGGACAAGGATCTATCTTATGTCGAGGAGCCAGTGGCAATATTAGGGAGGCAGGTTAGAAAGCCGAGGTCAAAGAACATCGCATCAGTAAAGGTTTAGTGGCGGGGTCAGCCGGTCGAGGAGGCGACCTGGGAGACCAAGCAGGATATGCGCAGCCGTTACCCTCATCTTTTCACTACTTCAGGTATGTCTCTATGCTCGTTCGAGGACGAACGAATGTTCAAGTGTGGGAGGATGTAACGACCCAGTCGGTCGTTTTTAGAATTTACGCCCCGATCCTCTATTAACTGCTTTCCCCGTATTTATTTCTGCTATTTTGAATTGCCGGGATGTTCAGTTTTGTAGTTTCGGAGAGATTTGGGACACTTGTCCCTAANTCACGAACAGTCATGAATTCTGCAAATAAAGGTACTCACGTTCTGGGTTCCATCTTTCCGGGAATCCTTCAGGGTTAGACACCCAGGTGCTCCGTTCTGATGTAGAAGTACCTACGCCAGAAGAGGTGGTTGGCCTTGTCGTCAGACTTAACTACCAAACTCTTCGTGCCACGGCTTTTCAACTGCAACATGGTACCCCTCAGGTAACCAGGGCTGAATAACTGTAAAAGATGATGAACTGAGACGCCGCACTCAGCCTTAGCTGCGTACGTGGTCAGAATCCAGCACATCTTCAAGGTGTAAGGACTAAGCTGAGCCGGACACACATTGAAAAAACGGCAAAGCTCCTCTGCTAGAGGGTAAATCGGGAGACTATAACCGATCAAAAACGGGTACTCGTAAAATGTGCAGTACCCAGGCCTGTGCACATTGGCATAGTCCATCCCAGCCGGAGCCATTTCCACATGGTCCAGAATGTTGTGTGTCGCTCGAAGGTTGTCTAGATGAGATTGCAATAAATCACTATGCTCCCAGGGAAGGGCTGGACTTATCGTTTGAAAATCCTTTCGAATATGCATTTCCTTTGGGAGGACGTTGTCTATAGTAAGGGGAACGAGAGTCTTTTTCACTTCCTCCTCCTCACTGCCAGAGGAAGGCGGAACCCTAGATGGGTCAGTGTCCTTGGTCTTTTTACCACCTTGACGACGTTTTACCATGATGATTCTGTTGGGGAAATAAGGCACTAACGACGAGAAATATGACTTCAAAGAAGTGGAGGAGTCTCACACGAAATAACGGTTACAAGAAAGAAAGGCAAAGAAGTAAACCAGAAAATGTTTTCCAAAGGTTCGAAAGATGAATCGGATTGAACCACTCCCCCATTTATAGGGTTAGGTTGCGCAGAAATCGAGAGTCATGATTCAAAACGTGCGCGGGAAACCAAAATGTCACATCATCCTTTGAACCGCCTCGGGAGTAAGTATAATAGTGACGCATACAGGCGGTGACGTCATTCCGAAAAGGAAGCCACGCGTCAGTGGCTCAACAACGTCATACATTTTGCCTCATTCACGTTGCCGCCCCAGGTCAAGGTCAAATTCTCCTAAGGCGAGGTTTGCATTTCCGCCCATTGAAGACGCCTACCGAATGCGTCTCCAACGAACGGAGGGACTAACTGTATAGGGTCAAATTTGACCGTCAACGTCTCTACGCCAATGGGTACGCCCAATGAGTATACGTCAACTAACGTAAGGGTACGACTTGGACGTGGGGACAAAAGCGACATCGTTTAAGACTCAGTGTCTTCACTAGGAAAACGTTACCTATTTTTGTATCTTTTTGATTATTTCGAGGGAGGTCTCCTACTATATAAGGGAGACTTTCACATTGTAAAAGGGGATTCTGAAAGAATACAACTCTCTCATTTTCTCCTACTCTCTCTCTATCTCTATCTCTAACGAATACTTTCTCTTGAGTTCATATTATCATTTTACACTATTAGATCTACAACAACAACTTCATTTTTCATCTCTAGGTCTATTATATTTGATTACGATTTACCCTTTCTTACTTTTGATTGTTTTTAAGCTTGCAAAGTATATCGATAACTTTTGAGCCAAACATTTCTCTCTCTTAGAAATGGAGACTAGCTTTGCAAAATAGCAGTAATAGTTTTGAGCACAGTAAACTCTAAATAGCCATTCAGTTTATCAGTGATAACTGATGCATGATTTGCATACTAACTTAAAATACATAAATATAAGCATTAGTGTATCTGTCCCATCCTTCATTGGTACAAAAGATTGTGTTAATTCTTATTACATAGCATTGGTAGTTAAAGTTCCTTATTCCAAAGTTTATGTGACTACTGCTGGGACAACATCATACAGGTTTAGTCTTATAACAATGATTAGACAGAGAAGTTGCAAAATGAATAATTAAAATAAGAAAGACCAACTTTGGATTAAAGCAAAATAAGGTTCTGAAGTATTGCAATGAAAGATCCTAATCCTATTGATGCAAGAAAATGTATCTTGATTATCAATTAACGTTGAAGCAAGACAAGAAAAACAAGATAGATCAACAAAATTAGACAGAGATGGAACAGACTATACAGAACGTACAAACAGTAAAATCAAATAGATACAACATTGATCTATATATTGCCCGTCGGAATACTTGACGCTTTTTTTCAAAACGATAAAAGTTTAGCAAGGATTTGCAACCACAGAAGCTAACCCTTGGTTATTGCATAGTAAAAATTTCAACCAGAAACATGTTTCTTTAGTCAGTTGTTATTGATAGAAACCATGTGTGTACTGTTTTAAGATACCCCTTTTTTGGTATGTTTAAATTGCAATCGGGAACTATGATATGATGATGGGAAGAGTCTATAACATATACTACCATCTTAAGTGCTAGCACATGCAAGTAGCAGGTCATTGTTTTATTTCCTTTCACCCATGTGCTATCCTGGTAAGAAAACAAAAGCATTGATACATAAACCCTTTGTTCACCGAGAGTTCAGGATAAGCATGATCATGGTTCTCAACCATAAGGCATTTCAACTAACATTTAGCATTGTTAAAAAAAGTTAATTTGGATAGTTAGAAATTTCATTTTTTTTGGTTCCTGAAATTCAGCAAAGTAAGTCCAGTAGCTTCCAAGGAATTGTAACCATATGATAAAAATTGTGTTTGGTCAAAGCATATTTCTCAGACATCATGCACTTTCAGGTCACTACTGGATCATTATCCAGAAGCAGCAGATAACCTTGTCTGGCTAGGCTTCTCTTATTAGTATCTTTGTATATCATATGTCCTATTTAGTAATTGTTTTTAAGACTAAACAACAATGTTAAAGATGAGAAAGTCATTATAATTGTCAAAATAATATTTTTTTCACCTCTTTTCTTAGAGAATTGCAAATGACAAATTAGAAAACCTTTTACATGAATTCGAAGCATTTCTAGGCAGCCAAAATTCAAAGAGGAACAAAAATTCTAGCAAAAACGAAAGTATATTTATTTATTTATTTATAGTGTAATATATCAAATGAATTGAGGGAACTCCTTTTTGGGGAAAAGGCAGTAATTGAATAAAAGAGCCTAAGCCGTTAGTTTCAATCCTTCCTTTTCAAAGGAACTCTCAGGAACTTGAAGTACATTCTTTAGCCATCGTACACCGAGGAAACTGAACGAATAATAGAAAATTTCAAAAAGAGGGGTAGTAGAAAGAACAGTCAAAAAATGAAAATTAAAATAAAATCTAAGCAACCTGATTGGAAGCAATTTGAAAGCAATGGATATATGAGAAGAAAACGTTGTTGTATAGCCTATTTGGCAAACCTGAGTATAGCAACAAATGACCTTTCACCATCGTGTGTAGAAACTGATACATATGCTTTAACTGCGTGCGTCAACTTTATTTTGGGAGTTCCGAAGTACATGTTCCAACTCTGTTTAGTTCAACAGATGCTATAGAGTAACATGTAAAAGATTCACAAAAAAAGCCTTTTGAATGATTTCATCGTAAACTATATTATATGTAGAATGATCGTCATCACTATCTGGGTTTGGCGGTCGAATTGATATCTTGACACAATTCGACGCTTTTGTTCTTGACAGTGCAACATAAAGCTGGCCATGTGAAAACACTGGTTCTCGTAAATATATTCCAAGAATATTTAATGTTTGACCTTGTGCTTTATTTATAGTCATAGCAAAACACAGTTTTACTGGAAATTGTGTTCTTTTAAACTGCACTGGTGATTTTTCATCTTCTGATGACATTAATGGTATTCTCGGAATGAACATATATGTATTTTTAAAGTCACCGCTTGCAATTTTTACGCTAATAACATATGTTTTAAAATCACATCATGTCAATCTTGTGCCATTGCATAAACCTTCACAAGGATTAAAATTTCGTAGTAATATAATTGGACAATTTTCTTTCAAAGTTAATGTGTAAGGAGGTAAACCGACAGGATTTAATGAATGCAAAAAATCTTCATACTGACTTTGATCATTCGATTCACATGTTTCATCAATTGCAACAAATGTTTTATCTTCTTTTGGAAATTTGGCTATAAGCATATCATTTATTTCATTTACAAAATTATTTTCCGTCGTCAAAATAACACGCGAAGTCACAGAAGATGCATCACACAAGAAATTATGCATATTAGGAAATGTTGTTTCAAATAATGCATTCAAAGATTCCTGTTTAGTAGTATAAGGGACAATAAATGAATTTGGAATTTCAAATTTGTTTTTCGAAGTAAGTGGTTCTTTTTCATTTCCTATTCTCATCAAATATTCACAAAAGGTTGGATCAGTTTTTGCACGCATGTTTTCTGACAGTTGCAATTTTTCAAGTCGGGGCCAAATCTCAGAATATAATAAACTATAATAAATAAAATCTTTCCTTTTTCCGTTTCGAACTACTGGTAGAATTTATCTAAAATCACCACCAAAGACAACAACTTTACCACCAAAAATTACACTAGTATTCAAGAGATCTTTCAAAAGTAGATCAAAAGTTTCAATCATTTTCTATTTTGCCATCGATACTTCATCCCATACAATTAATTTTGCATCTCGAATCAAACAGGCAACTGAACTATGTTTGCTAATATTCCAACTAAAGTTTTCATCAATGTCCCCCATGGCCTAGCTCAAGTGGCAAAGGGTGGAAGATGTGTGTCTTAGGTCACAGGTTCAAGCCCTGTAACGACCCGGCCGGTCGTTTTTAGAATTTATGCCCCGTTACCCTATTGACTACTTTTTCCGTATTTATTTCTGCTATTTAGAATTGCCGGGATGTCTGAGTTTGAGTTTCGGAGAGTTTTGGGACACTTAGTCCCTAAAGGAGAGCTTAAGTGTTGAAAATTTGACTGTAGTCAGAACAGTGTGAAGACGGCCTCAGAATGGGATTCGATGATTCCGTTAGCTCCGTTGGGTGATTTTGGGCTTAGGGGCGTGATCGGATTGTGTTTTGGAGGTCCGTAGCTAATTTAGGCTTGAAATGCCGAAAGATGGATTTTTGAAGTTTCCGGTTCGATAGTGAGATTTTGATCCAAGGGTCGGAATGGAATTTCGGAAGTTGGAGTAGCTCCGTAATGTTGAGTGTGGCGTGTGTGTAAAATTTCAGGTCATTCGGACGAGGTTTGGTAGACTTTTTGATCGAAAGCATAAATTTTGAGTTTTTGAAGTTCTTACGCTTGAATTCGATGTTAAATTGGTGTTTTGATGTTGTTTTAGGTGTTTTAAGGACTGGTATAAGTTTGGGCAGTGGTATTAGACTTGTTTGTATTTTTGGTTGAGGTCCCGGGGGCCTCGGGATGATTTCGGATGGTTGACGGAAGGATTTTGAGGTTTGGAGTTGCAGCTTCAGCTGCTGGTTTCCTGTCATAACCGCACCTGCGAGTCTGGGGCCGCAGGTGCGGCGCCGCAAAAGCGATTTTGGCCCAGAGCTCCAGGCGCCACAGGTGCGGCTGGGTTTTCGCAAATGCGGTACCGCAGATGCGGCTAAACAACCGCGGATGCGGACCCAGCCCATTAAGTGACTTTTCGCACCTGCGATGTAGACCGCAGGTGCGCTCCCTCGACTGCAGATGCGGTTTTATGGACAGAAAAGGGGGCAGAATCGAGGGTTTCTTCAAAAAAACTTGGAAAATTGATTTGGGAGCTCGGGATAGGCGATTTTGAGAGGGATTTTCACCTAGGTGTTTTGGGTAAGTGATTCTTACTCGTTTTTGATTGTTTTCCCTGAATCTATTCTTAAATTTATCGTTAGATTTCGGATTAGAGATGGACATTGAGGAAAAATTGGGAAAAAATTCTTAGACCTAGAATTCGAATTTTTATGGGGAATTCGACATTGGATTTTGATAATTTTGGAATGCATGAACTCGTGAGAGTATGAGGATTCTAAAAATATAAAATTTTACCCGATTCCGAGACGTGGGTCCGAGGGGCGTTTTGGTCATTTCACCTAATTTCGCGCATTAGCTTAGAATTCATTTGTAGAATTAGCTACTTGAAGTATTATTTACATTATGCAATTGAATTGAATAGATTTGGGCCATTTGGAGTCGAATACTCGTGGCAAGAACGTGGTTTCGGGTTAATTTTGAGCTGGTTCGAGGTAAGTGGCTTGCCTAACCTTGTGTGGGGGACCTTCCCTTTAGGATTGGTATATTTGTCAATTGAAATGCCTTGTATGTAAGGTGACGAGTGCGTACTTGTGCTAATTGTTGAAAAATCCGGTTTCCATTAAGTACTTAGAATTGTGTTTTCCTCTCCTGATTACATTACTTGCAAGTTAAGCCTGTTATTAGCTTAGGGAAGCATGACTAATTGATTTAACTGCTTATTTGTTCTACTGCCCTATTTGAATTATGTGCAGCATGCTAGGTTAGAGATACCTGCTTTACCTTGGTGTGAAATTTGATTGAATTGAGTATTCTTCTTGTTGCTGCTGTGTATTTACTTTGGGACTACGGGACGGTATCCCGGGAGATCCCCCTGTATGTTTACTTTGGGACTACGGAATGGTATTCCGGGAGATCCCCATGTATTTTTACATTGGAACTACGGGATTGCACCCGGTAGATTCCCCCAGTATTGAGTATTTATATTTGGGACTACGGATGTGGTATTCCGGTAGATCCCCATGCATTTATGAGTTGGACTACGGGACTGCACCCGGGAGATCCACTGGATATTTATATTTGGGGACTACAGGACGGTATCCTGGGACCCGACTGTTACTTCTGCGTTGAGCTGTATTTGTTTACCGTGATTACTTGTTTCTGTTCTGTTGTCGTTATCCTTTATATCATGTGTTACTCTTACTGCTGTACTCATTTATATTGCTCTATTCTACAGTGTCGGACTTTATATTTTATTTAATCTCAGTAGGGCCCTGACCTTCCTCGTCACTACCCGACCGAGGTTAGGCTTGGCACTTACTGAGTACCGCTGTGGTGTACTCATGCCCTTCCTACGCATGTTTTTCATGTGCAGATCCAGGTACCTCTACTCAGACTTACCATCCTTGAGGCGAGGCGATCTTTCGGAGATTTTGAGGTATATCTGCCGCGTCCGCAGACCGAAGAGTCTCTCTCCATTCTCTCTTGTTGTTACAGCCCTTTTGTATTTACTTTGTTTAGACATTCTGGAGTTAGAGAACTATGTATTATTCTTAGCTTGTGATTTCATGAGATTCCGGGTTTTGGGAAAAGTATCAGTATTCGAAAGTTGATATGGTGTATGCCGAGTGGCACTATTAAACACTGTTTTATTCACTATTTTGGTTTTACTTGTTTTTCTTCCGCAAATTGGTTTATTTTCCGCATTATTAGGCTTACCTAGTCGTAGGGACTAGGTGCCGTCACGATGGTTCACAGAGGGCGAACCGGGGTCGTGACAAGCCCCCACACCATGCAAAGCAAAGCCTGGTATTTAAGTGGAGAAGGGCGGGCCCATTATCTACCGAGTTTCGAAGGCTGCGGTTGGTCCAAAGGATCGACTTCAGATGGATTTCTCGGTCATCAAAAAAGAAAATGGAAATTTTAAAAGGGGAATGAGCTGTACGGCCACCTGGAAGAATCGAAGACGCAACTCCAGAGGTTGCTGTTGCTAGAGCAATAAATCCTTTAGATTGCATAGTAGCTAATAAGGCACGATATAAAAAAGTTTTACCTGTTCCTCCAGGACTGTCAACAAAAAAGCTCCTTCTCTGTTCGAAGATATTCTTTCTATAATCACATTGTATGCCATCTGTTGTTCACGGTTCAACTTTTGTCGCAGTGTAACGTCCCGGCCGGTCGTTTCGAGAGTTGTAGCCCCATTTCCCCATTTTCTGCTTCTTTTGTATCTACAGCTGTATTATGACTTACCGGGTTAGTTGGTTCGGGTTCGGAGTGATTTCAGAATGAATTGAGACACTTAGTCTCTTAAATGAAAGTCTAAGTTGAAAAAGTTGATCGGATATTGACTTATGTGTAAACGACCTCGGATTTAGATTTTGATGGTTCCGTGAGCTCCGTTAGGCGATTATAGACTCAGGAGCGCGTCCGGATTTTGATTTGGAGGTCCGTAGTAGAATTAGGCTTGAAATGCTGAAAGTTGGAATTTCGGAAAGTGTGACCGGGAGTGGACTTTTTGATATCGGGGACGGATTGGATTTTTGGAAGTTGAAGTAGGTTCATGGTGTCATTTATGACGTGTGCAAAATTTGAGGTCAATCAGACGTGATTTGATAGGTTTTGACGTTGTTTGTAGAAATTGTAAATTTCAAAGTTCACTAGGCTTGAATCCGTGTGTAATTCGTGTTTTTGGTGTTGTTTGAGGTGATTTGAGGGTTCGACCAAGTTCGTATGGTGTTTTAGACTTGATGATATCTTTGGTTGAGGTCCCGGGGGCCTCGGGTGAGTTTCGGGATGAGTTTTGAGCGAGTCCGGGCATTTCGGCACTCTGATGTTGTTCTAGAACATTAGAAGTGCGGACCATACAATTTCATGTGCCGAGGCACATTTTTGAGGGCAATAGCAGATGAAAAAGTGCTGCAGTAGGCGAAAATATGCGGACCGCAGAGGAAAAGTGCGGACCGCACAATTTTGTCTACGACCGCACTTCAGGGTGTTCTGCAGGTTCGCTGGTCCGACTGCGGAAGCTTATATCTTTTGATCCACAAGGAATTTGGAGATGATTCAAAAATAAAAGTTGTAGCCGTTCATGTATAGTTTCTAGAAAGGTAAAGAAATCATCATTTGGACATCTGTAGAGAAAGTTATGGCCAATTTACCGAATCCTGGTAGTGGAGAGGCTGTGAAGTGCGGCCGCACAATTTTTTGTGCGACTGCTGAATTTGGAAATGTGCGGACCGCACATTGGGAGGTCAGAGGGTGTACTATATAGCTGAGGCTTAGGGTACTATTTCATTTTTGGTCCTAGAGAGCTCGGTTTGTGATGATTTTTTGTGAGTTTTTCAAGAAATTCATCGGGGTAAGTAATTCTAACTCGAATTTGGTTAACATACATGAATATATAATTGTTTTCATCATCAATTTGGATGTTGAGATGGAAATTTGGAGAAAATTGTAGAAATTTCATAAAATGAATTTTTGGGATTTGGATGTCTATTCGAAGTCAGATTTGAGTGAGACTAGTATGGTTGGACTCGTAATTGAATGGGTTATCGGATTTGGTGACTTCTATCGGATTTCAAGACGTGGGCCCGGGGGCCGGATTTGGGCCGATTTTGGATTTTTGGCTATAATTTAGTATTTTTCTTGTGGAATTGATCCCTTTAGCCTATATTGATTATATTGTACTACTTGTGGCTAGATTCGGGACATTCGGAGGCTGACTCGCGAGGCAAAGACATTTTGGAGTAGCGTTTTGCTCGAATTGAGGTAAGTAAAAGTTATAAATCTGGTCCTGGGGGTATGAAACCCCCGGATTTTATGTCATGTGATTATTTTTGGAGGTGACGCACATGCTAGGTGACGGGCGTATGGGCGTGTACCGAGGGGATTGTGACTTGGTCCGTCCAGTGAAATTGTAAATACTATTTGTACTCAGCCTCAGTTTTTACTCGCGCATCTTATCTCTGTTATTATTATTGATACATCATGTTATTGCTGTTTGGGCTGATTTTCCTGATTTCTAAGAGCCCGTGAGACTAGAGAGGTTGATGACTGAGTGAGGTCGAGGGCCTGACAGTGAGATATTGATACCATAGCACGTGAGTTGTCCGTGCGGATCCAGAAATTTATACTGTAGCACGTGAGTTGTTCGTGCAGCTCATGAGTTGTCCGTGCGGATTATAGCGCTTGGGATGTAAGAGCGCCTTCGGAGTCTATACACCCCAGTGAGCGCATGTACCTATTGAGTGTGAGTGCTGAGGGTTGAGAGCCAAGTGATTGAGCTGTTGAGAAGAGTTGAGTGACCGTTGCCCTGAGAGGCTGTACTTGCTTTCATTGTTGTTGCACTTAGTTGCTATCTGTCATTGTTATGAAATCTCTTGAAGATTCTATATCCGGTCTTTACTTGATCTTAAAACTGGATAAAACTGAATTGACTTAAATTGCCGTACTCGAAAGCATGTCTACTCCTTGCTGAGATTACTGAAAATGAACTATAAATGTGTAGCTCGTCACTATCTTTCATTTCCTTATTTATTATTGTTACTTACTAAGTTAGATGTACTCACGTTACTCCCTACGCCTCGTGTGCAGATCCAGGTGTTTCCGGACACGGTGGACGTTGATCTCGTGCGTGGTTGAGTATCTGAGACTTACGAGGTAGCTGCCGGCGTTCGCAGTCCTTGTCTCTCCTTTCTTGTTATCTTTCCTTTTCTGTATTGGTGTTTTGACACAGCCCCTTGTAGACACTGTTTCTGGATTGGTTGTTTAGATGCTCATGACTTAGTGACACCCCAATGTCGGGCTATTTTCCGCACTTATGCTTTGGGTTTACCCCGTTTTTATGAAAAGCTCCAGTTATTTTAAATGTCTTAATTCATTTCTGTTAAATATTGAAAGTGTTTTGAAAATATCGTATTGCCTAGTACCACGATAGGCGCCATCACAACGGGTTAGGTTTTGGGTCCTGACAAGTTGGTATCTGAGCGTAGGTTTCATGGGTCTCACGAGTCATGGGCAGGTTTAGTAGTGTCTTGCGGATCGGTATGGAGACGTCTCTGCTTATCTTCGAGAGGCTGCTAAAACCTTAGGAAACTTCACATCTTTGTATTCTTGTCGCGCGAATCTGTTGATTCTTATAACTAAACTTCAATTATTCTATTCTCTCACAGATGGTGAGGACACGTGTTACCGGGCAGGACGGACAACCACCAGTACCAGCGGTCAGGGCTACGAGAGGTCGAGGTCGTGGTAGAGGCCATGGTAGGGACAGAGGTGTAACTCTCACAGTAGCTAGGGCAGCACCTGCAGATCCACTAGTTGCCCCAGTTCAGGATCAGGTCCCACTTGTGGATGCACCAGCGAGACCGGCTCAGGCACCAGCTGTGCCTATTGTGATTCCAGGCCTTCAGGAGGCCTTAGCTCAGATTTTGACCGTATGCAATAGTCTTGCTCAGGAGGTCTCTATTCCGGCCGCAACAACCACTTCTCAGGTCGGGGAAGGTACCCAGACTCCCGCCGCCCGTACACCCGAGCAGGGGATGCAGGGACTCCAGACACCGGGGGCACTACCATCCCAGCCGGTAGCAGTTGCTCAGGCCCATGTGGTTCCTGCTATGACTGATGATGAGCAGTGGAGACTAGAGAGGTTCGGTAGACTTCAGCCTCCATCTTTCAGCGGGGCAAAGTCGGAGGATGCTTAGGGTTTCTTGTACAGTTGTCAGTTTATCCTCCGTACAGCAGTTATTCTGGAGACCAGTAGGGTCTCGTTCACTACTTTTCAGTTCATCGGAGCTGCCTTCACCTGGTAGGAAGCTTCTGAGAGGCGTAGGCCGGTTGGTGCAGTGCCACTTACATGAAAGGAGCTCTCTGTTCTCTTCTTGGAGAAGTATGTGCCTCAGTCTCGCAGAGAGGAGCTGCTCAAACAGTTTGAGCAGTTGCGTCAGGATGATATGATTGTGACACACTACGAGAAGAGGTTTCTGAGTTGGCCCGTTATGGGTTTGGCTACTTCCCACTAATAGGGAGAGGATCAAGAGGTTCGTTGATGGCCTCACATTTCAGCTACGGGTGCTTATGACTAGAGATAGGGTGTCTGGTGCTACTTTTGAGGAGGTTGTTGACATTGTTCGGGAGATAGAGTCTGTCTGCCGCCAGGAGCGGGTTAGGGGAGGCCAAGAGGCCTCGTGGATCAGGTAGTTTTGGTAGTGTTCCTTCTGGAGGTCAGCTCCACCACGGCAGGGGTCGACCCTGCAGGCATGCTCAGACGACTCGACCAGCTCATCGTGCTACATCAGTCAGCCACGGTTGTTATATTGCTCGCTCAGGCCAGTCTTCATTCAGTGTACTACCAGCGTAGAGTTCTCACCATGCCTCGTCTGCTCAGGTTTCTACGGGTAGTTCCTCGGGGTATCAAGAGCAGCAGTTCCGTTAGAGGAGGGGTTGTTTTGAGTGCGGGGATCCTGGTCATATCAAGAGGGATTTCCCTAGGTTGTTGAGTGGGACTCCACAGCAGAGTTCTCCGCCAATGGCACCAACACCAGCAGCTACACCACCCGCTCAGCCAGCTCGTGGTGGGGACCAATCAACTAGAGGTTGCACTATTGGGGGAGTCCGATCAGGTGGAGGTCAGGCCCGATTCTATGCTCTTCCCGCCAGACCAGATGCCATTGCTTCAAATGCAGTGATCACAAGTATTGTCTCGGTTTGCTATAGGGATGCCTTTGTATATTTGATCCTGGTTCCACTTATTCATATGTGTTATCGTACTTTTCTCATTATTTGGATATGCCCCATGAGTCTCTCATTTTATCTGTTCATGTATCTACATCGGTGGGCGATACTATTGTTATGGATCGTGTATATCGGTCGTGTGTGGCGACTGTTGGCAGATTGGAGACTAGAGTTGATCTATTGTTGATTAGTATGGTTGATTTCGATGTGATCTTGGGTATGGACTGGTTGTCTCCATGTCATGCTGTTCTAGATTGTCACGCTAAGACTGTGACACTGGCGATGCTGAGGTTGCCACGGATTGAGTGGCAAGGTTCTTTAGACTATGTTCCTAGTAGAGTGATTTCATACTTGAAGGCCCCGCGGATGGTTGGGAAGGGTTGCTTATTTTATTTGGCCTTTGTGAGGGATGTTAGTGCCAAGACCCCTACTATTGATTATGTTCCGGTGGTGCAAGATTTTCCAGATGTGTTTCATGCAGACCTGCCGGGCATGCCATCCGACAGAGATATTGACTTTGGTATTGACTTGGTGCCAGACACTCATCCTATTTCTATTCCTCCGTACCGTATGGCACCAGCTGAGTTGAAGGAGTTGAATGAGAAACTTCAGGAGCTTCTTGAGAAGGGGTTTATTAGGCCTAGTGTGTCGCCTTGGGGTGCACCGATTTTGTTCGTGAAGAAGAAGGACGACACTATGAGTATGTGCATTGATTATAGATAGTTGAACAAAGTCACAATAAAGAACAAGTATCCCTTGCCGCATATTGATGATCTATTTGACCATCTTCAGGAAGCGAGGGTGTTCTCCAAGATTGATTTGAGGTCAGGGTATCACCAGTTGAAGATTCGGGACTCGGATATTTTTAATATAGCCTTCAAGTCCCGTTATGGTCATTATGAGTTCCTTGTGTTGTCTTTTGGGCTGACCAATGCCCCAACGTCGTTCATGCATCTGATAAACAGTGTGTTTCAGTCATATCTCAACTCGTTTGTTATTGTATTCATTGATGATATCCTGGTGTACTCTCGTAGCCAGGAAGAGCATGCCTAGTATTTGCGGATTCTATTGCAGCGGTTGACGGAGGAGAAGCTTTATGCTAAGTTCTCCAAGTGTGAGTTTTGTCTCAATTCTGTGGCGTTCTTGGGCCACGTGGTGGCCAGTGAGGGTATTCAGGTAGATCCGAAGAAGATAGAGCCAGTTCAGAGTTGGCCCAGACCGTCCTCAGCTATAGAGATTCGAAGCTTTCTTGGTTTGGCTTGTTATTACCGTCAGTTCGTGTAGGGTTTCTCGTCTTGCATCGCCCTTGACCAAATTGACCCAAAAGGGGCTCCTTTCAAGTGGTCCGATGAGTGTGAGGCGAGCTTTCAGAAGCTCAACACTGCCTTGACCACAGCTCCAGTTCTAGTTCTACCATCAGCTTCTAGTTCTTATTCAGTATGTTGTGATACTTCTCGGATCGGTATTGGGTGTGTTTTGATGCAGGAGGGTAGAGGGATTGCTTATGCTTCGCGCCAGTTAAAGCCCCATTAGAAGAACTACCATGTTCATGATTTGGAGTTGGCTACCACTTTCACGCGTTGAAGATTTGGAGGCACTATCTCTATGGTGTGTTTTGTGAGGCATTTACTGTTCATCGCAGCCTCCAGCACTTGTTCAAATAGAAGGATCTCAATTTGAGGTAGCGGAGATGGTTGGAGCTGCTAAAGGACTATGATATAACTATTCTGTATCATCCGGGAAAGGCCAATATGGTGGCCGATGCCTTGAGTAGGAAGGCAATGAGTATGTGTAGTCTTGCATTCATTCCTGTTGGTGAGAGACCCCTTGCTGTTGATGTTCAGGCCTTGGCCAACCAGTTCGTGAGATTGGATATTTCGGAGCCCAGTCGGGTTCTAGCTTGTGTGGTTTCTCGGTCTTCCTTATTTGATCTCATCAGAGAGCGCCAGTATGATAATCCTCATTTGCTTGTCCTTAAGGATAGGGTCCGGCATAGTGATGCCAGAGATGTGACTATTGGTGATGATGAGGTGTTGAGGATGCAGGGCCGGGTATGTGTGCCCAATGTAGATGGGCTACGAGAGTTGATTCTTGAGGAGGTCCACAGCTCGCGGTATTCCATCCATCCCGGCGCCGTGAAGATGTACCAGGATTTGAGACAACACTATTGGTGGAGGAGGATGAAGAAAGATATAGTTGGGTTTGTAGCTTGGTGTCTCAGCTGTCAGCATGTAAAATATGATCTTCAGAGACCGGGTGGCTTGCTTTAGAGGTTAGAGATTCCAGAGTGGAAGTGGGAGCGGATCACCATGGATTTCGTAGTTGGTCTCCCACGGACTTCGAGGAAGTTCGATGCTATTTGGGTGATTGTGGATCGGCTACCAAGTCCGCGCATTTTATTCCTGTGTGTATTGCCTATTCTTCAGATCGGTTGGTTGAGATTTACATCAGAGAGATTGTTCGCCTTCACGACGTGCCGGTTTCCATCATTTCAGATAGAGGCACGCAGTTTATATCGCAGTTTTGGAGAGCCATGCAACGAGAGTTGGGCACTCAGGTTGAGTTGAGCACAGCCTTTCACCCTCAGACGGACGGATAGTTTGAGCGCACTATTCAGGTTCTGGAGGACATGCTACGTGCTTGTGTCATTGATTTTGGTGGTTCATGGCACTAGTTTCTACCGCTCGCGGAGTTTACTTACAACAACAGTTATCAGTCGAGTATTCAGATGGCTCCATATGATGCTTTATATGGGAGGCGGTGTAGATCTCCGGTGGGTTGGTTTGAGCCGGGCGAGGCTAGGCTATTGGGTACTGACTTAGTTCAGGATGCTTTGGTCAAGGTGAAATTGATTAAGGAGCGGCTTCGCAAGGTGCAGTTGAGACAGAAGAGTTATGCTAACAGTAAGGTCCGTGATGTGTCTTACATGGTTGGGGAGAAAGTTCTACTGAAGGTTTTACCCATGTAGGGTGTTATGAGGTTCAAGAAGAAGGGCAAGTTAAGCCCTCGATTCATTGGGCCTTTTGAGGTACTTCGTAGGATTGGGGAGGTGGCATACGAGCTTGCCATGGCACCCAGCTTGTCGAGTGTGCATCCAATATTTCATGTTTCTATGCTTCGGAAGTATATCGACGATCTGTCTCATGTTTTGGATTTCAGCACGGTTCAGTTGGATAGTGATTTGACTTATGATGTAGAGCCAGTGGCTATTTTGGAGCGGCAGGTTTGAAAGTTGAGGTCAAAGGATATAACTTCAGTGAAAATACAGTGGAGAGGTCGGCGCATGGAGGAGGTTGCTTGGGAGACCGAGCGGGAGATGCGGAGCAGATATCTACACCTATTTATGGCTCCAGGTATGTTTCTAGACCCGTTCGAGGATGAACATTTGTTTAAGAGGGGGAGGATGTAACGACTCGGCCAGTCGTTTCGAGAGTTGTAGCCCCATTCCACCATTTTCTGCTTCTTTTGTGCTCAACAGCTGTATTATGACTTACTGAGTTAGTTGGTTCGGGTCCGGAGTGATTTCAGAATGAATTGAGACACTTAGTCTCTTAATTGAAAGTCTATGTTGGAAAAGTTGATCAGATGTTGACTTATGTATAAACAAACTCGGATTTAGATTTTGACGGTTCCATGGGCTCCGTTAGGCGAATTTGGACTCAGGAGCGCGTCCGGATTTTGATTTGGAGGTCCGTAGTAGAATTAGGCTTGAAATGTTGAAAGTTGGAATTCTGAAAAGTTTGACTGGGAGTGGACTTTTTGATATTGGGGTCAGATTGGATTTCTGGAAGTTGGAGTAGGTTCGTGGTGTCATTTATGACTTGTGTGCAAAATTTGAGGTCAATCGGACGTGGTTTGATAGGTTTTGACGTTGTTTATAGAAGTTGTAAATTTCAAAGTTCGATAGGCTTGAATCCGTGTGTAATTCGTGTTTTTGATGTTGTTTGAAGTGATTTGAGGGTTCGACCAAGTTCGTATGGTGTTTTAGGACTTGATGATATCTTTGGTTTAGGTCCCGGGGGCCTCGGGTGAGTTTCGGGGTGAGTTTTGAGCGAGTTCGGGCATTTCGGCACTCTGATGTGGTTCTGGAACGTTGGAAGTGTGGACCACACAATTTCATGTGCTGAGGCACATTTTTGAGTGCGGTAGCAAATGAAAAAGCGCTGCAGCAGGCGAAAATGTACGGACCGCTCAATTTTGTTTGCGGCCGCACTTTAGGGTGTTCTGCAGGTTCGTTGGTCCAACTTCGGAAGACTATATCTATTGATCCACAAGGAATTTGGAGATGATTCAAAAACAAAAGTTGTAGCCCTTCGTGTGTAGTTTCCAAAAAGGTAAGAAAATCACCATTTGGATATCTGTAGAGAAAGTTAAGACCAATTTACCTAATCCTGGTGGTGGAGAGGTTGTGAAGTACGGCCGCACAATTTTTTGTGCGACCGCACTAGGAAATGTGCGGACCGCACATTGGGAAGTCAGAGGGTGTACTATATAACTGAGGCTTAGGGTATTATTTCATTTTTGGACCTAGAGAGCTCGATTTGTGATGATTTTTTGTGAGTTTTTCAAGAAATTCATCGGGGTAAGTTATTCTAACTCGAATTTGGTTAATATACATGAATATATCATTGTTTTCATCATCTAACTTGTATTTTGAGATGGAAATTTGGAGAAAATTGTAGAAATTTCATACAATGAATTTTTGGGATTTGGATGTCGATTCGAAGTCAAATTTGAGTGAAACTAGTATGGTTGGACTCGTAATTGAATGGGTTGTCGGATTTGGTGACTTTTGTCGGATTTTGAGACGTGGGCTCGAGGGCCAATTTTGGGCCGATTTCAGATTTTTGGCTATAATTTAGTACTTTTCTTGTGGAATTGATCCCTTTAGCTTATATTATTCATATTTTACTACTGTGGCTAGATTAAGGACACTCGGAGGCTGGCTCGCGAGGCAAAGACATTTTAGAGTAGCGTTTTGCTCGGATTGAGGTAAGTAACAGTTATAAATCTGGTCCTGAGGGTATGAAACCCCCCATTTTGTGTCATGTGATAATTTTTAGAGGTGACGCACATGCTAGGTGTCGGGTGCGTGGGCGTGCACCGAGGGGATTTTAACTTGGTCCGTCCAGTGAAATTGTAAAGTTGAATAACTTGTTGTTAGGTATACGCTCTCTATGTGTTGTAGAAATTTGACTGTAAATCATGTTTAGGCTATGTGTTGGTACTGTTCGGTCCCACAGAGGCCGCGTTACATGTTGAATTGCCTGCTAAATGCTATTTGTACTCAGTCTTAGTTTTTACTCGCACATCTTATCTCAGTGTTTGTTATATTATGGATACATCATGATATTGCTGTTTGGGCTGATTTTCCTGATTTTTGAGAGCCCGTGAGACTAGAGAGGTTGATGACTGAGCGAGGTCGAGGGCCTGACAGTGAGATATTGATACCATAGCACGTGAGTTGTCCGTGCGGATCCAGAAATTTATACTGTAGCACGTGAGTTGTTCGTGTGGATCCTGATATGATACTGTAGCACGTGAGTTTTCCGTGCGGATTATAGCGCTTGGGCTGTAAGAGCCCCTCCGGAGTCTGTACACCCCCAATGAGCGCAGGTACCTATT
Organism: Nicotiana attenuata; assembly: GCF_001879085.1. NCBI lineage: Eukaryota > Viridiplantae > Streptophyta > Magnoliopsida > Solanales > Solanaceae > Nicotiana > Nicotiana attenuata. The sequence continues at coordinate 74,447 of NW_017673776.1, forward strand.
GAGTGTGAGTGGTGAGGGTTGAGAGCCGAGTGATTGAGCTGTTGAGAAGAGTTGAGTGACTGTTGCCTTGGGAGGTTGTACTTGCTTTCATTGTTGTTGCACTTAGTTGCTATCTGTCAGTGTTATGAAATCTCTGGAAGATTCTATATCCGGTCTTTATATGAACTTAAAACTGTATAAAACAGAATTGACTTAAATTGCCGGATTCGAAAGCAAGTCTACTTCTTGCTGAGATTACTGAAAATGAACTATAAATGTGTAGCTCGTCACTATCTTTCATTTCCTTATTTATTATTGTTACTTACTGAGTTGGATGTACTCACGTTACTCCCTACGCCTCGTGTGCAGATCCAGGTGTTTCTGGATACGGTGGACATTGATCTCGTGCATGGTTGAGTATTGGAGGCTTACGAGGTAGCTGCCGGCGTTCGTAGTCCTTGTCTCTCCTTTCTTGTTATCTTTCCTTTTCTGTATTGGTGTTTTGACACAGTCCCTTGTAGACACTGTTTCTGGATTGGTTGTTTAGATGCTCATGACTTAGTGACACCCCGATATCGTGCTATTTTCTGCACTTATGCTTTGGGTTTACCCCATTTATATGAAAAGCTCCGGTTATTTTAAATTTCTTAATTCATTTCTGTTAAATGTTGAAAGTGTTTTGAAAATATCGGCTTGCCTAGTACCACGGTTGGCGCCATCACAACGGGTTAGGTTTTGGTAGTGACACGCAGTAATATCTCTTCTTCACTAACGATTATGTTTCTTTCAAAGAATATTTCTCTTGCTTCTTTGGCAGCCTTTGAAGCCTTGAACTTTTCAGGGATAAGTTTATACTCATTAATGTTATGTCCCACTGAATGTAAGATGTCATTGAGACGGTCTAAAACTTTATATCGAACAGTTTTTGTTCCGATGCCCTGTAAAGTTTTGAAGTCTTCAGACATAGAGTCCTCGAATTTCTTCCACAATTCTCTTGGATTAGCAGAATCACAATAAACCAACAATGTAGCATACAAACGTCTCAAGCTACATGGCATTTGATAACTCTCAGTTTCTACCATACCGTCAGTTAAGTTATTGTCACAATGAAGTAGTCCCCTTCTTTGAGCAGATTCTCTGAATGTATCGCAATGTACTTCATTTACAGTTAGTAGGTCTTCATATGATTTTGGCCCTCTTATATTCATTAATAATAATCTCAGATAATATCTTTCACCTTCTGTTGGATGACATGCTACAACACGTCCAATGACATTACCCTTTGTTCGACGAGTTCACATTTTATATTGTACTGACCATACAAAATATTGTGGAAATTCATTATATAGTAGATTGAGCTTTATTGCATCTTTATTTGTTTTGTTCATAGCAAAAAATTATGTTAACATTGTTTTTCTAATTATAGGATTATTCATAATTGTTTATACTCGACGCACTCCCAAAAGAAATAAATTGTTGTCCTTCAAGATGTAACTGACGATGATAAACAGCTGGTGTCATTTCATTAATAGGGAAACCAAATAAAGGTCATGTAGCCTCAGGTGGTGATACCCACCGAGCAGATTGATATTCTTTTATTTCATCTACTTCAACATTTGTGTCATTATCATGTATGTGAAATGCGATTTTATCATGTCCTTTGCAGATGTATTTATAAATATATTTAACAGCTTTAATATCTGAACAAATTTCAATATTTATATGACAATTGAATTTTCCAAGTAAGAATGGATTATAAGGGACAACCCATGAGTTATCGAAATAGTGATCTTTGACTTTCACAAGTCCGGTGTTTCACCTTCTATAAATTGTATAAGAATTTTTTCCTTTTGATGTTTGATCAGCAAAGCTTCTTGGATATTTAAATTTGCAACAAACTTTCTTCTTTTGCATACATGAATTTGTAGGATTTAACTTAACACAACGTCCATGCATCATATGTTGGAGAAAAATTTTATATAGGGTTTCTTCAGCTTTACAATCAAGTAACTCAGCATGAACAATATTTTCATAAGATTCTAGAGTAAGTAGTTTGTATTCATTAGTAAGTATAACAAGGAAATGAGCATGTGGAAAACCACGTTTATACATAAAAGCTGCAACTTTTACAAAGATATTTCTTTTTAATATATCTGTTTTTAGTTCTTCTATCTTTGCTCTAAAAACTCGACTAATTAAACCAGGTATGTTCTGTGCTTTGTCCGTTGATAGCAAGTGCTCTCTTATCTCGAGCCAAGATGGGTTAAAAGTCATCGTTATGAGTAGATCAGGTTTTTCAAATTGTAGTACTAAAGAAATAGCATCCATGTAGCATCGACGCATGTCTCTTGGTCCTCTTATAAAAGTAATAGGAAGGAATGTTTGTTTTCCTATATTTGAAGCGTCTCTTTCTCCAAGTCTTAAAAACATCAATGAGTCCTTGTAGCATTTCTATTCTGAAGAGATCTGGGTTGAATGAAAAAAGTCCAATCTCTGTGTTTCAAGTTTTATGTGTTCATCTACTGAATATTGCTGAATAATCTTTCAGACTGCAAAGTTTCATTTGTTTCATCTTCTCTCATTTGGAATTTATAACAGTAATATTCACGAACAGAGATATTATCTCTTTTTTGTTTTCCTTTTTCAAAATTTTGAGCTTCCATGTCAAGATATCCATCAACAAAACACATATTTCCAATACTTGGTAATTCTTCGTGTTCACAATAGGCTCGACGTTTAGAAGTATCTTTTGGTTGTATAATTTTTTTAATGCCGCAGTGCCAACCACTTTGACCATATGAAAATAATAGTGGATACTGTAACGGATCATAACATCCATAATAGTAGTTCACTATTTGAGATCTGTTGTTATGAGTGTAGATTCGAATATGAGGTGCAGAAATAACTTCGGTGATCTCTTTTTCAACCCATATTCCTGCAACTTCTGATGTAGTAGGAAGATTGTATATACGTTGATCCAAACCTGAGTCACATTTAAGTGCAATATTGTAATTCGATAGATTTGAAACATCTATTAGGGATTTTAAAAAAATAGAGTATGGATTAATTCTAAGTGTATTCATTAGTTTTTTGACTATTGATTTTCAGAGCAAGCCATTCTGTTAGCTAATTCATTATCATTTTCTTAGAAGTATAGTAGTAGATTTCTTGCTATTCCACTCGAAGGCAGTAAATCATTTATAAAATGGTACATTTCCCTTGAACTCTAAATGTATAAATACCACGATTTCTTTTTGCTAATTCTTTGTCATAATTTACACCTAGTGTTGTAAATGCAAATATATTATTGTATGTTCTGATATATGTTCGAAAATGTTTACATTCTTCAGTAATCCCTAAATATAAATTTTGTAGTTCAGCAGGCATCTCATGTGAAACTAACTTGATCAAACCATTGTTACAGCAGAATCCAGGTGGTTCATATTCAAATTTTTTTTTACCACAAAATTTACAATTAGGAACAGTCTTCAATGGAACATGTTGTTGCTACTGTGTTAAAATACAAAATCAGAAAAACTGTTAGAAGAATAAAAGAAATTGGAAAACAGTAAAGATTAAGAAATATTCCGAGTCCACAATTTGCTTGTGCGTCCTTAAGGAATTTTAACCCCCTCACACGTTGCCAAGGTAATGGATTAAATCCTCCCAGGATAAAACGGAATAAACCTTCCTGCAACAGTGGCAATACAAACTGCAGGATACCAACGAACTTAAAGAACGGAGCAAAATCACACTTACGAATTTGAGAGAGAGAGACTGCGAATTAGAATGCAGTATTTTCAGAAAGAAGGAAGTTCTGTAATGTTTTTGGTGTGTAAAAAACGAAGCCATGCCCCAGAATTTATAGGCAATTATTGGAAGAGGTGTGATGTTTGTTCTGGAAAAGGTGCCTTTTCAGAAGTTTACGCGGCCTGCCGCGGTCCTACCGCGGTTAGGCCAGGACCGCGGCCAGAGTGGCCCTCTGAATCTGTAGCAGGGTTCTGGCGCGGTCCTACCGCGGTTACGCCAGGACCGCGGCCAGACTATCCTTCTGAATCTTCAGCAGTGATCTGGCATTTAATTAATTATAAATAATTAATTAAATAAATTTTGTCCAAAAATAATCTTATCGATCGATCATTTGACAAATCCAAATTCAAATCCAAAGCCAAAGTCGAGCCGAGCAAGCGACGACGACGGCGCGAGGGATCATCCTCTTCAACTCCTTTTAAGAGCTTTAAGAAGTGATTCTATATATAAGCAGACAAATATAGTTGTCCCTCACCAATGAGGGACAAAGTGCAAGTCAAAAGCTCACTTCATTCAAATTTTCATTTTCCTCCATTTTATTTCCCACCATTTCCAATTCACACTCTTATACTTTAAAGTCCAATGCTTAAAGTCTTTGAAGATCAATGCCTTTAAAGTCCAACAATCCCCCACATGAATGGGAATGGCTGTAACAAGAATGATCATAGATGAAAGCTGTGTGATTTGCAAGTAAGGATTAATCGCATCTGGATAAGTAGGTTTCCCTTTGAACTTTCCGTAGTGAACATATGTCGGATATACTCGGTCAATCGGTAGATTTGATATCTTTGAACCGTCGAACTTTAGTGTATACCTAGACAACCATATGTCACACAACCAACCCTTAATCGTCTTTTGGTTCTCATTGTTGTGTTCGTTTCAGCCATGAACACCGCCTGGTTTCATAAGTGCGTAGAGAATTGGCCTTACAGAATTCTCATTGAAGCGGCTTCCACTTCACACTTACATAGGTGATTCCTAAATGTGTAATCCTTTAGATTGACACTATTTGATAAATACCACATCAAACTTAGGTAATCATTAAAGAACGTGTAAGGTTCTATCCTTGTTACTGAACATTGTCTTCATCACGAGAAGGGACCAAAGATTTTACTTTGACAATGTTGAACCGGTCAATCACAACTTTGTTTGAGCTCCTTGAACCTAGATCTCGGAACATCCAAAATTCTAGGTAGAGTTACCGCCATGTTGACTTGTCCTCGGCCATAGTCCCATTCCCTTAGATGATTTCTCAACTCCCTCTCTAGTTAAGCCTTTTGTAAGCAGATCCACCACATTATCCTTTG
>NW_017673776.1:81522-120546 GCF_001879085.1 Nicotiana attenuata
ATATAGCAATATCTTGTGCATCGTCAATAAAGTATAAAANTACGTTTTTCTACCGCGAGATGGTGTTGACTTCATGTCACAAATATCTGTGTGAATTATGTCTAAAGGACTTGAATTCCTTTCAACGGACTTATAAGGATGCTTAGCATACTTTGATTCCACACATATTTGACATTTGGAATTAATGCAATCAAATTTTGGCAATACGTCTAAATTTATCATTTTTCGCAATGTTTTGAAGTTGACGTGACCTAAGCGTGAATGCCATAAAGTGTTTGACTCAAGTAAGTAAGATGAAGCATTAGCTTTATTGATAGGAACTGCTATTACATTTAGCTTAAAAATGCCCTCATTCAGGTAACCTTTTCCTACATACATATCATTCTTACTTAGTACAACACTATTAGTAACAAAAATACATTTGAATCCATTCTTGACAAGAAGTGAGGTAGACACCAGATTCTTGCGAATTTCTGGAACATGGAGAACTTGGTTTAGAGTCACTATTTTTCCCGACGTCATCTTCAACGCAATCTTGCCAACTCCTTCAATTTTGGCTGTAGACGAATTTCCCATGAAAATTGTCTCGTCGGGTCCTGCGGGGGCATAAGAAGAAAATAACTCCTTGTTAGCACAAACATGGCGGGTGGCTCCAGAATCCATCCACCATTCTTTAGGATTTCCTACCAAGTTGCATTCAGACAACATGGCACACAAGTCCTCTATTTCTTTAGCATTTTCAACCATGTTAGCTTGATTCTTCTTCTTCTTATCATTCTTTGGTGCACGACAATCCACGGCCTTATGCCCAGATTTTCCACAGTTGTGGCAATTACCCTTGAACTTTTTCTTGCTTGGGTAATTCTTTGGTCCAGAAGCCTTCTTTCTCTTCTTATTTTGTGGCGCCTCCTCAACAATATTAGCCCTTATTATTGTCGAGTTTCCACATGACTTCTTTTCAGCATTTTTGTTGTCTTCTTCTATCCTCAAACGAACAATCAAGTCTTCTAGTGTCATTTCGTTCCGCTTGTGTTTAAGATAGTTCTTAAAGTCCTTCCACAACGGAGGTAACTTCTCAATGAAAGCGACGACTTGAAAGGCCTCATTAATGACCATACCTTCAGCAAGGAGGTCATGCATAATAACTTGTAATTCTTGGACTTGAGTTATGACCGACCTAGTGTCAATCATCTTGAAATCCAAAAACCTTGCAGCCACGAACTTCTTAAGTCCGACATCCTCAGTCTTGTACTTTTTCTCAAGCGCATTCCATAACGCTTTTGATGTTTCCATGACACTATAGACATTGTACAGGCTATCTTCCAAACAACTCAAGATGTAGTTCTTGCACAAGAAATCAAAATGTTTCCATGTTTCAGTTACAACACATCGTTCATCATCTGGAGTGTTTTCAGCCAGGACCGGAGGATCCTCCTTGATGAACCGCTGCAAACTCAACGTAGTAAGATAGAAGAGCATCTTCATTTGCCAACGTTTGAAGTCAATACCGGAAAACTTTTCGGGTTTTTCTGCTGGTGCCATAGCATGAGCAGGAGTTGAACGGCTTGACGAGGCAGCCACATTTGTAACAGTAGCACCCGTTCCCGCAACATTTCCATTAGTTTGGTTTTCATTCGTCATTTTTCTGTAAAGTTGGAAACAAAACAGAACTTGGTTAAATCAGTGAAGTTTTGATATCTTCAAACTGAATACCAAACCAAACATACAACACGTAACAATGGTGAAGTTTTTATATACTTCAAACCCGTACGTTTATTATTCCGGTAAAGTTTTGATATACTTTAAACCGGACAGAACAATTATTGGAGTAGAAAGCACGAAGGCTTTAGTCTCCAAACCAGTATACAAAATATAGATAACAGTTTAATATATATTTCAACACAGAAACGTTAGTATTTAAAATTCCTTAAGCTTGTTGTTGCTACTGTGTTAAAATACAAAATCAGAAAAACTGTTAGAAGAATAAAAGAAATTGGAAAAACAGTAAAGATTAAGAAATACTCCGAGTCCACAATTTGCTTGTGCATCCTTAAGGAATTTTAACCCCTCACACGTTGCCAAGGTAATGGATTAAATCCTCCCAAGATAAAACGGAATAAACCTTCCTGCAACAGTGGCAATACAAACTGCAGTATACCAATGAACTTAAAGAACGGAGCAAAATCACACTTACGAATTTGAGAGAGAGAGACTGCGAATTAGAATGCAGTATTTTCAGAAAGAAGGAAGTTCTGTAATGTTTTTAGTGTGTAAAAAACGAAGCCATGCCTCAGAATTTATAGGCAATTATTGGAAGAGGTGTGATGTTTGTTCTGGAAAAGGTACATTTTCAGAAGTTTACGCGGCCTGCCGCGGTCCTACCGCGGTTAGGCCAGGACAGCGGCCAGAGTGGCCCTCTGAATCTGTAGCAGGGTTCTGGCGCGGTCCTACCGCGGTTACGCCAGGACCGCGGCCAGACTATCCTTCTGAATCTTCAGCAGTGATCTGGCATTTAATTAATAATAAATTAAATAAATTTTGTCCAAAAATAATCTTATCAATCATTTGACAAATCCAAATCCAAATCCAAAGCCGAGCGAGCGACGACGACGGCGCGAGGGATCATTCTCTTCAACTCCTTTTAAGAGCTTTAAGAAGTGATTCTATATATAAGCACACAAATGTAGTTGTCCCTCACCAATGAGGGACAAAGTGCAAGTCAAAAGCTCACTTCATTCAAATTTTCATTTCCCTCCATTTTATTTCCCACCATTTCCAATTCACACTCTTATACTTTAAAGTCCAATGCTTAAAGTCTTTGAAGTTCAATGCCTTTAAAGTCCAACAGAACATAATCTTGTAATTGACCTACGCATGTACAACTCTTTTTTGCGAGTTATAACCTATATATTTAGGTGTCATTAGCATAAAATTACCAAGTAGGTAATATAGAACACTATCATAATAAAGGATTGGTGCAAACCTTTTTTTCCAACCATTCTTGAGCTCATATTACTGTTTTCATTGCACGTGACATTGAGCCTAACGCCAAAAAGTAATAAATTGGCAATAAATAAAGACATTATGTAAAAGTTGCCTTGAAGATCTCCTCCTTGTCTAGATTTGGTCCTAAATGACACTATAGTTGGATTCTGTATCCAAATTAAGTTTGTTACTACTCCCTCCGGTCCAAAATAAGTAATTTTTTATCTGTTTTCACACAGATTAAGAAATCCACCTTTTAACATTAATTAGCAATGAAATTGACCATATTAACCTTTACTATCTCTTCACATAAACATTCCTAACACATACTCCAACACTATTTACTCCAAGGGCAATGTAGGAAAAACGTAATTAATTCATTCTTGAAATCTAAAAAAATCACTTATTTTGGACCACAAAAAAAAGGCCAAAAAATTACTTACTTTAGATCGGAGGGAGTAATAATTTTTTCATGGAAAATAAAGCTGAATATCCAGCAAAAGCTTAATAGTCAACCTAACATTTGCAGAATGGAATTCAATAGCATTCTCATTCCTAATGATTTAAACCCGATAAACTATAAATTCTAATCTATTTTGCATTTAAATTAAAAAGGTTATAAGATCAGCACCACTAACAAAGTAATATCTAAATACTCACAATAGTAAAATTGAAGGAAATGGTCACGAATACCAAACTAGAACAATAGCAAATATCTGAGTTTTCATTAGATATGGATTAGGTGCACGTAACCGAGTATTTAAGTGGAGAAGTCTAGATGAGCCGGCTTATATACTCCGAACCTTGCGCCACTGCCCCTCGGGATATCTCTGTTACTAAACCAAAATCTTTTCTTAAGCGAAGGAAAATCAATCTTGGTGACTATTTAAAACGAAGACGGAAAGAAACTAAAAAACATCACTTAAGCTAATGAAACTTCGTGCAATGTCAGGCAGAGATTTCCTATTTGTGCGTCTGCCAAACTTCAACTCCTGTAACATTGTCTAATTGGTCAATGGGCCCTAAACAAATACATGAAAGCCCTAACTCAAAGTGCAACAAAAGAATGAAACCAGAGAAAACAAAAGGCAGGAACATGCATAAGAAATCTAATAGAAAACCTGATTGAAGAATTTTGTCAAACAGCTTGAGAACAAAATCTATTAATATATTTCACTTTGTTTGCAGGAATCCTCTCACTATTCAGGGAAAAACACAAATACCTAGCATATTATCAAGGATGAAACAAATCAATATAAAAAACACAAGATGAGAAGAAGATTACCCAATAGAAAATTACCAAATATCTTTTGATGTGGAGGGTTTGTATTAGCTCATAATTTAAAGTATTACGGATAATACTTTCTCGGTCTCTTGCTATATGCTTTGCTAGAATCTACTGAAATAAGCTCTACAAGTATATGTAAAACTTGAAAGGCTTCTGTGGTATGGCTTAATTTTTTGAAGTTACCACTTGACATTAATCCGAATAAAATGTTTAGGGCGAAGTGTAAAGATTCTGGTTAGATATATTTGGCTGATTCAACTGCTGAAACTTTAAATTTAAAGCGCCATCGAGCTAAGAGTCATAGAAATGTGTTAGAATAGGTCGTTATCCAGTTGTGAATATTGAAATATTCCGTGAAGTGATTTCTAGAGCTGTAGTAAGGCATCACTTACCTTTTAGATTTGTTGAATATGAAAGGATAAGAGGGATACATAGTTTTTTTAATCCCACTGTCAAGACTATTTCAAGAAATACTTCAAAGGCTGATGTTTTAAAATTATATCAGAAGCAAAAAGAAATTGTTCACGAAGAAATTGCGAGAATTCCCAGTAGAGTATGCTTGACTTCTGATTTGTGATCATCAATTACCTTAAATGGTTTTTCTCTAACGGCTCATTTTGTTGATTTAAATTGGGTTTTACAAAAGAGGGTTTTAATGTTTCGCCACGTGTCTCCTCCGCATAGTGGTCAAATTATCGGGCTGATATTGATTAATTTTTTGAAAAAATGGGGAATTTTGAGAAGAAAATATTTTTGATAACCTTAGATAATACGATTTACAACGAGAAAGTTTTTGATAGGTTGAAAGATCATTTGAACTTGATGGATTCTCTCATATGTAACGGGAACTTTGTCCATATTCGTTGTGCAAACCACTTTTTAAATCTGATTATGAAAGCAGGTCTAAATTTAATAGAGAGTGCTATCTTCTTTAATATAAGACAGAGTATTAAATATGTGAAAGGTTTTGAGACAAGGAATATAAAATTCGTAGATTGTAACAGGAATCTTGGCTTGAAATTGACTAGAAAAGTGCGTCAAAATATGCCTACTAGATCGAACTATACTTTTCTGTTGCTTGAGCGTACTATTCCTTATCGTATGACTTTTTTGACTTCAAGCTACTTGATGCTGATTTTAAATGTTGAAACAGTTGTTAAATTCTTAAAGCCTTTTGATGAAATTACTACATCTTTTTTCGGGAAGCCAGTATCCGATGACCAACTTGTATTTTCATAAAGTTTGGAAAATTGACTTGCAGATAAAGGATGAGAAAAATAATGAAGATCCTGATATCAAAGCCATGTCAGAGGATATAGGAAAAGAAATTTTCAAAGTATTGGCAAGAGTATACTCCGATTTTATCCTTGGCTATCATTCTTGATCCTCGATACAAGTTAAAATTCGTGAAATTTTGTTTTCCAAAGCTTGATTGTTCGACTAATGAAAAGCTGAAGGTCGTTGAGGAAAATATACATAGAATGTTTAAGGAGTACTTGATATCTCCATCATCTAATAGTGCATGTGTGGGAAGTACTGTTGATGGACGTGATGCTCAAATACGAGATGAAATGGATGAGTTTGATTTGTTTGAGAGTCAATAAGAATCTAGTCCGGAAAAAACATAGTTAGAGTTATATTTGGAAGAACCTGTACTTGTTCATAAGAAAAATAAATGTCCAGATGTTCTCAAGTTTTCGAAAGATAACATGAATAGATACCCCGAGCTCTCGTTGATGGCGCGAGATGTATTAAGCATACCTATTAGTACTGTTGCACCTGAGTCAATCTTTAGCATTGGAGGACGGGTAATCGGAGAAAATGTCGAAGCTCAGTTGTGTATTCAAGATTAGATTTATGGGCATAGGTAAAAAAATATCCGTGTATGTATTAATTTTTTTTCTTATTCTCTTTCTGTAGTTTAACAAGTCTTTTTTGTCTATTAGTGGTTGATGATTCTCACGAAGATGATATTGCAATTGATGTTGAGAAGATTGCATCCAGTTTATGGTCTGTGACTGGTGTTCCTAATTTTAAGTGTTAACTTTCCTTAGATATTGGAATATTTGTAGTGCAAGTTCGGCGATGTGTTGGGGGAAGCGGACGGGGAGGTGAGGCTTGACTCGCAAGTCATTCCTAAGAGAGAGAGTTTCAAGTACCTAGGGTCTATTATCCAAGGAGATGGGGAGATCGAGGGGATGTCACGCACCGTATCGGGGGGGAGGGGGATGAAATGGAGGTTAGCGTCTGGAGTCCTGTGTAGGGCTGTTCATTCGGATTGATATCCGAAATCCAAACCGATCCATTCAATTTCGGATTTCGATTTCGGATTGGATCGGATTTCGGATCGGATTCGGATTGGTATATTTTAATCCGACCCGATCCGAAATCCGAAATTATTTGGCAATGTATAAATACTACACTTTAATTTCGGATTGGTATATTTTAATCCGACCCGATCCGAAATCCGAAATTATTAGACAATATATAAATACTACACTTTAATTTCGGTTAGTCAGTACTTCCTTTACATCTTCCTCCAAGTTATTACCTTTACAATTGCTAGATTTAGCTATATTGGCACCATAGTACTCTCATAATTGCATAAATATGAATTTTCTTAATGTATTGCCTCTTTTACAAAGAAAATATACATATTAGTTTGCAACTTTGAGGCATAATAATACGATCCGAAATCTGATTCGATCCAAACTTTAAAATCCGATCCGATCCGATATAATTCGGATCGGATTCGAATTGTATTTTCTAGAATTCGAAATCCGAAATCCAAATCTGAAATGTGCTAAATCCGATCCGATCCGATTCGTGCACAACCCTAGTCCTGTGTGACAAGAAGGTGCCACTGAAACTTAAAGGTAAGTTCTATAGAGCAGTGGTTAGACCGGCCATGCTGTATGGGGCTGAGTGTGGGTCAGCCAAGAATTCTCATATGCAGAACATGAAAGTAGCCGAAATGAGGATGTTGAGATGGATGTGCGGGCACACTAGGTTGGATAAGATTAGGAATGAAGATATTCGGGAGAAGCTGGGCGTGGCTCCCATGGACGATAAGATGCGGGAAGCGAGGCTTAAATAGTTTGGGCATGTGCGGAGGAGGAGCCTAGATGCCCTGGTTAGGAGGTGTGAACGGTTGGCTTTGACAGGTACGAGAAGAGGTAGAGGGCGGCCTATGAAATATTGGGGCGAGGTGATCAGGCAGGACATGACGCAGCTTCAGATTTCCGAGGACATGGCCCTGGACAGGGAGGTGTGGAGGTCGAGCATTAGGGTTGTAGGTTAGAGGGTAGTTGAGCGATTTTCTTCGTTGTTCTGGCTAGTCTGATAGTGTTTTATATAGGACTGCTAGCGGTTATTGTTCCATCACACTTTATTTTTTGTTTATTGTTTATTACTTTTATTTTTTCATTTTTTTTTTCAATTTTTATTATTGCCATAACTATTGTCCTTCCCACTTATTTGTTGTCACTTATGGTGTTGATCGTATTTGTATGTTTTCTGTTGTTGTTACAGATCTTTTGTCTTTGAGTCGAGGGTTTCCCGAAAACAGCCTCTCTACCCTCAGGGCTAGGGGTAAGGTCTGCGTACACTCTATCCTCCCTAGACCCCACTAATGAGATTATTACTGGATTGTTGTTGTTGTAACTTTCCTTAGATAAGTAGGTGAATCACTTTGTAATAATATTGATCTTTTTCGCTAAATGCAGAGCCTAAGATTGGACACATGTGTTTGTGCATTATGGGGCCTAAACATGATGTTTTGGAGCAAGGTGCTTCAGCAGAAAATGTAGAAAACGAGAAGACTAATTATGGAGAAAAATTTAAAGACAAATACCAACTTTAATATTAGGACATTTGTTGTCTACTTTGAAAACTACTATTAGACATCTTAGTTTTAGTGATATCGGACTGAAAGGAATTAGATTTCTTTGCTGGTTGATCTAGTTATCTCATTTGACATGTGTTTGTAAAACCATAAATTTATTTGCACTTTATTCCAGTTTTGTATCTCTCTGGTATGTGTGATGTATTTGTCTGAATATTATAAGTTTTACCTGCAAAGCATGAGAAGAGTACATTATATATCGCTTTGATATTTTATTGGTACAAGTTGTCTGAAATACTTTGAATTATGTACTTTTTTTTGGTTCCATAATAACAGAGTTATATCACTGTAGTAGCTATGTAAAAGGCATTTAGTTAATGAGGAGGGGATGTTTGGGTTATATTGGACGGGTTGGGCTATGACTAGTTATTTTATGGGAAATTTTCGTTTCTATACCATATAGGAAACTATATTACCAAATATGTTCATAGTTTGCATATTACCCTTCATGCTAATAGTATTTCTACATAATATATACAATGCATTAAATAAGGAATCATTATAACTGTAGGATTCCTTATTTAGGCGTGCTAAAAAGGGGAATTAAATATTTTCCAGATCTTCCAACGCAAATCACGCACGTTACAAAATTTTCGTACTCTGTTTTTTGCGCTAAACTCTATTTCAACATTTTTTCTGATTTCACAAATCAAAAACGACTAAATCTTCTACAATTCTTCTATATCAAACACAATTATGTCCAAATTTCAGTAATACAAAGCAAAGGAAAAGAGAGCAGCAATTCCACCATTGACAACCATTAAAAAGCTTTGAAGCTTTAAATTCAAATTTGGATTTTCAAAAATCAATTTGTTTGGATTGGGTGTTGTTGCAAATAATTGGGAATATGGTTTGGAGTTTATATCTCAATTTTGAGGGGTTTTGGTGAAGATTAAACTTGGTTTTGGCTGAATTTCGAATTAAAACTCGAAGAAGAAGAAGACGACATGACATACATTATATTGTAGAAATTGTAGAAAAATTATATTCCGTTGTTTATTTATTTTTCTTTTATTCATTTAATTATTGTATGAAAGTTGAACAACATTGTAAAAAAGTTATATTTAAGTGGTATTATATTGTAGTTGTATATAACTTAGTAGAAATAATGTATGAAAATTATAGATAATTTGTAGATAAGGTGTATAATATATAATTAATTGTATGAAAATTATTTTTACTATGTATAAATCAGATACAAAATATACAAAAGACATATTGTATAAATTTTGTATAAAATTTGTATGTAAGTTTTATGTTATTGTAGTTGTATTTCACTGTGTGGAAATAATGTGTGAAAGTTGTAGAAAATTATAGATAAGTTGTATTCCTCTATAACGGGAGATGTTGGAATATCAAGTAACTTTAGTGTTCCAGACGAACATGCATGAAAATAAAGATAATTCTGTTATGAACAGTTTGTAGAAAATTTGTAGATAATTTGTAGAAACATTGAAATTCTGTATTTTCATATTAATTTTTCAAATGATATGCAGTTTTATTGTAGAATAAATGTAGAAAATAAGCAATTGTGAGTCTTATTTGACTCATTCCTCATATTCAACCTATTCTACAAATTCACGCCTCTTTAAATACAATACAACCATACTTTCCTGATGTCAAGACCCGGATTTTCCACCCTCGGGAGTCGTGATGGCGCCTACTCGTAGTAGCTAGGCAAGCCATTTTAATTACTTTTCCATTACTAAACAAATCTTGTTTTTTAACAATTTATGGCAACAATATAAAACAACAAAATTAAATAATAGCGGAAGTCTTAATTATAGAAACTGGATACAACACGGATTAGTCAATATAAGCCTCTACCCAAGACTGGTGTTACAATACTCACGAACTGCTAAGAATTTCTAAATACAAGGGTCTGAAAGAACACATAAGCTGTTTGTCTCAAATACAAGGAGGCAACAGTCTAAAAGAGAGAATAAGAGAGAGACGTCGGGCCTGCGGACGCCTGCAAGGCTACCTCGGGTCTCACGATACTGAAAGCCTGCTCCCGTGCTAATGCTGCTGCTGCTGCTCGAAACCTGGGCCTGCGCAAAAAAATGCACAGAGTGTAGCATCAGCACAACCGACCCCATGTGGTGGTAAGTGTCTAGCCTAACCCCGGCGAAGTAGTGGCGAGGCTAGACTGGACTATCGCATAAACCTGTACAATTATTTATATATATATATATATATATATATATATATATATATATATATATATATATATATATATATATATAGCGGAATCGAAAATACAAATCAAGTAAACAATATGGGAGGGGAAGCATACTGTGGGGATATAACAATTTCANTCTGCACAAGTTAGACTCCAAAACAGACGAAGTGAAATAACAAGCTCCCAATCAAAAACTTTTAACACAAAAACACAAAAGCTCAAAAATAAAAAAACAACAATCTACAATTGCTGCAATATAATGTATGTCATGTCTTCTTCTTCTTCTTCTTCGAGTTTCAATCTGAAATTCATCCAAAACCAAGTCTAAATCTTCACCAAAACCCCTCAAAATTGAGATATAAACTCCAAACCATATTCCCAATTATTTACAACAACACCCAATCCAAACAAATAACGATTTTTGAAAACCCAAATTTGAATTCAAAGCTTCAAAGCTTTTTAATGGCTGTCAATGGTGGAATTGCTGCTCTTTTGTCTCTTTGAAGGTTTGTTCTTCTTCATTGAGAAAATTTGAAGCTGAAGGTAAATGTGTGTATGAACTTTGAAGATTTGACTTCAATTTTGACTGGTTGTAGAAGAAAAAGCTTGAAATTGGACGTTAATGGAAGGGTGTTACATATGTTTCTCTGGTTTTAGCAGAGGGAATAATGGGTTTGAAATGTGGGTGTGGGGAGATACGTGGGTGAGGGTGTGGGTTTGGGAGAGAGAAACGTGGGGGGTGGGGATTTGGAGGAATATACGGTAACGTTAATTAAAGAGTGATATACGGTACATTAATTGTACAGTTAAAACACATTATGGTATAGAATTGATAATTAGGTATACTAAATGTAATTAAATCAAACCTTAAACATTGAGGGTAATATAGTTTCCTATATGGAATAGGAATGTAAAAATTCCTTATTTTATACATCTTGACCCAACCCATATTGACCCAAACAAACATTGAGCGGGTTGGGTTTTGACACGTTTGTTGATTTGATCCGTTTTGACTCGCCCAAATTTGACACAACTCACCCATTTGCCACCTCTAACTTAAATAAAAACTAATCAAGGTTTGATAGCCTTTTAAGGAAAATGTACAAAATTCTAAAAGATACTAGTTAGTTTTGGCAATTAGCAAACTTTCGTTAAATCGGATTGTGTACGGATAAAATTGGGGGCGAAGTTCCCCCGATTCTCCGGTGAGAGAACGAAGGGGAAGCACGGATCGACGAAATTATAATTGAGGTCGGGAACCCCTCATATCGAGAAGGAAGAATGAACAATGTATTAGAGATCGGACACGGTAAGACGACGTACCCCGGACCAAGTATGACTTATGTACCTCGGGAGACATGGTGAACAGTTATGCATGACGTATAGGGGGCCGTAATATTCGCCCTCAACCGAATTATGGCGCGAATCCCATTTGGTATTCATTATAGATCAACAATTATCGGAAAAACAAGATTTTTACTTTTTCTAGACTTGTACTTGGATTGAAATTCTCCTACTATATAAAGGAATTTTTTTTTCTCTTCTAGCTATTGTTCAAGGCATTACACACTTAGTTCTTTTCTACACGTGTGACCGAGCTTGTACTGAGGGTCCGATCGAGGATGAGCTCTACTGATCAATTTAAGATCAGGCTTAGTCATTACATTGCGATTGGTTTGATCGTTTATTTTGTCTTTAATTCATCTATCTGTTATTCTTACTTATTCGTGTTAAATTAAACCACGTATCCTTTAAACCGCGTACAAATATAATTGAGAAACGGTGATAATATAATTTATAATATAGTATATATAAAGAAAATCCATATAAATTAAGATATAGTAAAAGGGCTAGACAGCCCAATAAAAGATTAGCAGATTGTGAGTGAGAACCTGGCTGAATCTGCACGATGACTTGAAGCAATAAAAGGGAAGCAACCACAATAACTGGAAGCCTATAACAGGGAATGGAAGAACTTGCATGTTTATCTTCTTCTTTTTTTTAGCTAAAGTTTAGCAGTCTAGAATCTCCCTTTTCTATTTTCCCTTTTCTTTTGTCCTGTTTTCCCTAAGTTGTGGATTGCAAGATTGTAATTTCTGCTGCTTCAGTTGATATTAAGCTCCATTATTACAAACATTTGAATCAAAATAAATCGTTTCAAGAAAGAAATGCTTTAACACTAATTAAATCATCAGGTTTTACTTCATCAAAGATCACAAAAATCAGCTTTAGAAGGAGAACATTCTTGACAAAAAAGGAAAAGGGAAAACCCTTAGTCAGTCAAGAAAATAAACAGATTGAAAGTTTAAGTTAATTAGAATCTAAACACACACACTCTAGGCATACACAGAACTTTAACAGCTGATGTTTTCACAACTAAGATTAAGTTTAAAGATTTAAGTTATATACTATGTTATAATATGTCAATTAGTATCATTTAACAACTCATACTTACATAAGAATTTTTACGCCATTGTGCATATAACTTAAACTCTTGACATAAAAGTTCTAAATCTTCACCCAGTTAACATACTTCGAAACCAAGAAGCCAGAAGCTATAATCATTCAATTAACAATATCAAACCAAATCTTCACCCAGAATCTTCAAGGAGCAGCAGCGGCAACATTCAAATGCTTTGCAATCTCAAAAGAAACAAATGCATCAACACAAGCATACTTAATTTGATCCAAACTCAACCATTCACTGTCCCACCTACCCATAGTAATATGTCTAGGCTTCTCAATCTCTCTTCCAAGAACAACATTGCACAGCTCCTTCAACCCAGCAGTTTTCAAATTACTCATCTCATATGCATCAGCTGCCAAAGCTCTCAAATCCACCATATTACTCACGCTAAGATCGTGATCTTCCACCAACTTCTCCACATCGTTCTCAACTCCAACCCCAACAAACGTGTAGTCTCCGTTGGACAGAAAACTAACGAGGGAATCTGGAATTGAACTGCAGTAGAGGAGTTGGAATATGAGGCAGCGGCGATCGACGCAGAGCTGGAGAGTTGCAACTTTGAATTGCTGGTTGCGGTGAAAACTGGGCCGCCACTCGACGTCAAGTCCAACGATAAGATGGCGGCGGTCGTGGAGAGAGGATTCGGTTTCGGAGATCCACTGAGTGACGATTTCCGGATCGGAAGTGACCGTTGTTTTGATTGTGTCGCTGTGGAAGTAAACGTCAAAGAGGTCGTAGCGGTTGTCTTGCTCCTCGTTGTCTACAATGCGGAAGGTAGTCATGGCGGCTGCTTTCAATGGAGGGTGAAATGTTGTTGAAAAGGGATTCGCCGTAAATAGAGAAGGGTTTTGTAAAAAGCGGAGCAATTGAAACGAAAAACGTACTGTTCGTTGGACCTTGGGGAAATTAGGGAGTCCGGAATCAAAATGTAGTTCATTTAGACTCAAAATATACAAATAGGTGGGAAAAAAAAAGTTACCATACTATATATAACGCCATAATACCTGGCGCTATATATTAACGGTAACTGCACTGTTAATGTATAGCACCGGGTTTTATGGCGTTATACTGACACAACTGGTATAGTGCCATAAAACCTGGCGTTATACCCTCCGTTAATGTATAGAGCCAGGTTTTATGGCGTTATACTGACGCAACTGGTATAGCGCCATAAAACCTGGCGTTATATCCTTTTTCCCTAGCCCACAGAGTTCAATAGTGCCATAAAACCTGGCGTACCCTCCATTCCTCCAATAGGAATACTTTGAAGTTCCTATGCGGCGCATCACCTTACATTGTGAAAACGCTTTTTGCAACTTGTGGGCCCCATTGATCTATTTTGACACACCAGCACATCAATATTCTTCCTTTGCGTTAGAATATGTGAGTGCCACATTTTTGTAAGATGGTTATATTTATTAATAGCCAAAAAATTGAAATAAAAAAACATTACTTCATGACATATTTCTTTTGTGAGCCAATTCTTTGCCAAAATTTTTTTTTACGTATATTGAAACTGCACTCCTTTTGCCAACTATTTTCACGTATATCGCAATACTGCACTCCACTCCTTTTTTATTTATTTATGTATTTTTAAGTTTGATTAGGTATAACTTATATATATCCATAATTGTAAGGATAACATACTGCATCAGATTAAATCTCAATATTACAGTCTTACAAGCATTGGCGAAGCCAGAATTTTTTTTAAGGGTGTCCAAACTTAAAAGAAGTTAAAAAAAAAACTCGAGAAATGGTGTTCAATACATGTTTATACCTTTAAAACCTAATATTTTACCTATATATACAGTATAATTTTCTGACGAAGGGTGGTCAAGTGACCATCCTTTCCAGAGTGTAGCTTCGCCCATGCTTACAAGTTAGTTTATTTAAAGCCAAATTAAATTCAAATTATGTAACAAAACTTATACAAATTTACGTAGCATTTTTTAGGAAAAACTGATGGAGTTATAAAGATTAAAAAAGGAAATAAAAAAGGTTAAAATATATGCGTTAGTGTTCAATTTAAAACCAAATTAACTTTTAATGGGTTATTCTCATTAATTTAAAATACAACACAAACTCCTAAATATGCTCTAAAGAATAACTTTTAATTAGATTATCTAATATGGTAAATGATTGCAAGTAAAGAAATTATGAAGAACTAAAATTTTATCCTACAAAACTACATGACCAACCCGACAAATGAGGTGAGAACGTGCATGGTTAGTTACTTGATTAATATTAATGAAGTGTAGATGCTTGGATATTATGCGAAATTTGTAGTGCTTTTAGACCAAATTTTTTGCAAATTGGAGTATATTTCAAGGACAATAGCAAATGTATCACAGCTTTACAATCTTATAATTTTTAACTTTTAATTGGAGCATAGACGGTTGGTAGATACTCTTGATAACTTTGTATTTTTTTTTATAAGGTTATCCAACTATCTATGCAGATTGATCTTTACGCTTTAAAGTCTGAATTTACACCGTATAAAATGTGAATAGTGTAAGACTAAATTCTCTTATTCTTATAAAAATAATTCTTTCGGTATTCTTTGTACTCCCTATGGTTCTTTTTTTGATCTTGACCTGTTAAATATTTGACTTTTGATTCAACAATTATGTATTTTATATATATATATATATATATATATATATATATATATATATATATATATTGGAGAGTTGATAACTCAGGAAGAAATNATTCCTATGCCACATAGGAAACCTTATTACCCTCAATGTTTAAGGTTTGACTTAATTACACTTAGTATACCAAATTACCAATTCTATACCATAGTGTATTTTAAGGGTACAATTAATGCAGCGTATATCCCTCCTTAATTCAAGGTACCGTATCTCCCTAAGATCATACCCGTGGCTAGCCAACTGATAGCTCATCTGCTTCAATTAATGGTAAACTGGAGCTATTTGTCAGAAAGATTTTGTGATGAGATCACGTGATGGTGTTAGGATTTGGTGTTTTTAGGTGAGCAACTCTAGTGTTCAGTTCTTTGCTTTTGAGAAGGACTCAGAAGCTCATGCAACTTGTACGTTCTTATAAAATGGATATTTCTATAACGGTACTATCAACTTGTACAATGAAGAATAATAATATTACGAAGTACCATTTACCAATTCTCGACGTAATAATTAAGAAAAATAAAAAAAAGTGATTTTCGACTTATTAATCGAGTTCTCTCAACGAAACCAAATTTCAAATAGTAAAATAGTGAATTAGTTTCATTTCCAACAGGACACGTCCATACACGACATATGCCATCAATTTCATAGTCCCAATTCTCAAACAATATCAAATGCTATAATCTATTGCAATATTTCTTATTTTTATCACAATAATTGCGTTTTTTAGAAGATTTAGTAGAAGTTTTAGTCGTTTTGGATTTGTGAAAACAGAAAATAATGCATCTACAATCAGAATACAAATAATCTACAATTCATCTACAAAATATCTACAAACTGGGTATATTGAATTTTAATATCCCAATTCCCATTCGATTGTAGTTTAATTGGGATTTTCGACATAATTGCGTTTTTTGCAGAAGATTTGTAGAAGTTTTAGTCGTTTTTTATTTGTGAAAACAGAAAACAAAGCATCTACAATTAGAATACAAATAATCTACAATTTATCTACAAAATATCTACAAACTGGGTACATTGAATTTTTATATCCCAATTCCCATTCAATTGTAGCATAATTGTGATTTTTGACATAATTGTATTTTTTCAGAAGATTTGTAGAAGTTTTAGCCGTTTTTTATTTGTGAAAACAGAAAATAAAGCATCTACAATCAGAATACAAATAATCTACAATTTATCTACAATTTCTGCAATATGTCTTCTTCTTCTTCTTTTTCGAGTTTCAATCTGAAATTAAGTCAAAACCAAGTCTAATCTTCACCAAAACCCCTCAAAATTGAGATATAAACTCCAAACCATATTCCCGATTATTTTCAACAACACCTAATCCAAACAAATAATGATTTTTGAAAACCCAAATTTGAATTCAAAGCTTTCAAACTTTTTAATGGCTGTCAATGGTGGAAAATATCTGGAAGAATATTTACTTCCATAATTGTAGCGCGCCTAAATAGGAATATCTGGAAGAATATTTAGTTCTAGATTTGTAGCGCGCCTAATTAGGAAGGAATCAGATCTTAATAATTGGTATTTAATGAATGATATATATTTTGTAGAATAACTGTGAACATGGCGGGTAAATATGAAACTATGCACATTTTTGGTAATAAGGTTTCATATATGGTATAGGAAGGAAAAAGTCTAACTCGATCTTTAATTCTATTCCATATCTTCTTCATAAGACTCATTTTTAGGATTATTTTAATATCACGCTCAAATCACATATTTTATCCACATATGTACTTAATAAACTTATTTATCCATGAAATTTGTACTGTTATAAGTGAACTTCAAGATATTATATTGTATGGGTCGAAATCTGACCACACGTGGATCAACACTAAAAGGAATGGCGAGGGGCCGACTAAGTCGTGGTCATATTCGTAAGACATCATAACGACGAGTATGTCGACAGCTGCCGGGATCGAACTATCAGAAAACTTGTACGGTGAAGCATATGTCGTGACATTTAAGGGGAACGACCCAACGTACAATCAACAGATTAAGGTATTCTGGCTAAGAACCGAAAGGGAATACTTATTATATATATAGGAGGAAGAGAACAAGATAGGGGGAGGGGGCTCTGCTTCAGAAAAAAGAGGAGAAGAATCGGAGAAGGCTGCATGAGAAAAATAAGAGAAGTTTCGGATCTTATTGACTAATCTTTATAATCATCTTTCTTGAATCAATAAAGATAGATCCCGCAGCTGTTAATGGCATTCCTTCTTTTCCTTCTTTATTCTTACATTATGGAACAGTACATCAAGAACGTAAGCATGTCATTTATGTTCCATATCTCTTTTAAATCTTAAAAGTTCATGAGCTTGACTATATCTTATTCTCTTATTCAATGTGTTTTGATCTAGAGTTAATTATCCTTGGCTAGGATTTATCCTCTATTTTCTTATTAATTAGTTTAACAAAAAGCTTAACACTTTTTGGTCAAACAATTTGGCGCCGTCTGTGGGGATTTTCTAGCAAAAATCTTAGTTCCCTCTAGATCTAAAGCTAACGAGAGTTTTACTTCCCGGTTCTCGTAGCCTCACCCTCTCAGTATAAGTACCAACTTGAGAAAGTTGTAGGCAAGCTTTTGGAAATAACCAAACCAATCAGGGTCAGATCTCTACATGAAATCGAAATTATGTCTGATATCTATGCAAAACCCACACCTCGCCTGTAGCGATGGGTTTTGGCACATCGTGTGAGTACTCAAAGTGGGATTATGGCCACTACACACTTAGCACATCTGAAACCCTATTTTCCGTGTTAACGTTATGCTTCCACCTCTTAGGAAGGGACGATAGCCTACTTTATGATTCTTTGAAATAACCAGCTTATCTTGCTTTATTTTTTGTACCTGTACGCACGGTGTAATTTATGTATAGAGTATAACACGTTTCCCTTATTGTTTGCACATATCGGATCAGGATTCGGGCTCGAGATCCCTACGGGCAAGGTAAGTTCAGCCCATAAGAAGCCTAGACGTTACTAACGGCGAAGCCGAACACGGGGCTGCCAGATCTGAAACCGCCATTTGAGTACGGGATGAAACGGGTCGCCCTACAGTGCCCTTCCCCCCTCGCCGACTTACCAGGTCAAGGTAACAGGCAATTTCGTTTGGGTTTACCTTGTTATTTTTTCTTTTTTTGGATTTGGATAGGAACACGAGCATTCTCACAAGTGCACGAACAAGGAACAAACGCCACTGAACGCACCAAGTAAAACCCTCCGCGCCATACCATACTGCGAATAACAGAAACGGCTCAGAACATGCCAACATTATTAAGAAACAATCTCCATAACCTGGGACTGAGCAGTAAGCCCATGGAACGCATAGCCTCTCCAACAGAGGCAGAACATGAACTCGAAAAGCTCGCACGTATACTCACCATGACAATCCTACGCCAATTCGACCGACTAAATATTACAAATCACGTCCGAACATCATTTGAATTGATGGCCCCAGGGTTCCGAGTATCCCAAGCAATAAGTTCCTCGCCCGTCCCGTCAACGGCGTCTCCAGGTCGAGCAACGAAGGGACCAGATAAATGGGACTCCACCGACGCATACGAACCATGCAACGACGCACAGTACTCTCCAATGAAAGTAAAATTTGACCTCTCAAACTCACAACGGGTTACAATTTCGATCTCGCTCGAATTTACACCCTTACGGCCCCCGACCATCGCCAAGTGAAAGTGAAATTCGACCTCGTTCGAATTCATAACGGGCCACAATTTGACCTCGCTCAAATTTACACCCTTACGGCCCCTGGCCATCGCCAAGTGAAAGTTATTCGACCTCGTTCGAATTCATAACGGGCCACAATTCGACTTTGCTCGAATTTACACCCTTACGGCCCCTGGCCATCGCCAAGTGAAAGTGAAATTCGACCTCTTTCGAATTCATAACGGGCTACAATTCGACCTCGCTCGAATTTACTCCCTTACGGCCCCCAGCCTTCGCCAAGTGAAAGTGAAATTCGACATCGTTCAAATTCATAGCGGGCCACAATTCGACCTTGCTCGATTTTACACCCTTACGGCCCCCGGCCATCGCCAAGAAGAAGTCATATACGAGTTTACAAGTATTGACTTCGCCCAAGTTGGCAAATCAAACTCCAACCTCGCTCGAATTTATAAGTCAAAACTGACTTCGCCCAGAATGGCAAATCAGACTTTGACCTTGCTCAAATTTATTAGTCAAAAGTTACCTCGCCTAAGTTGGCAAATCAGACTTCGACCTCGCTCGAATTTATAAGTCAAAACTAACTTCGCCCAAGTTGGCAAATCAGACTTTTACCTCACTCGAACTTATAAGTCAAAACTGACTTCGCCAAAGTTGGCAAATCAGACTTCGACCTCGCTCAAATTTATAAGTCAAAAATGACTTGGCCCAAGTTGGCAAATCAGACTTCAACCTCGCTCGAATTTATAAGTCAAAACATATTTGCCCAAGTTGGTAAATTAGACTTCGACCTTGCTCAAATTTATAAGTCAAAACTGACTTCACCCAAGTTGGCAAATCAGACTTCGACCTCGCTCGAATTCATAAGCCAAAATTGACTTCGCCCAAGTTGGCAAATTAGACTCCGACCTCGCAAATTGATAAGCCAAAACTGACTTCGCCCAAGTTGGCAAGTCAGACTTCAACCTCACTCGAATTTATAAGTCAAAACTGACCTCGTCCAAGCTGGCAAGTCTAACTTCGATCTCGCTTGAATCAATCGAAATGAAACCGCATTCGAGTTCCCAATTAAAAATTAGGGACTCATCGTGGGGAAATCCGAAGATCTTTTTTAAAAATAAAGGGGGAGAGAGAAAGTCAAAAGATATGTAACCAAAGGCAAAACGACTATTTTATTCAGAAGATGTACATACGCGACAGCTGCACCTTACAAAAGGCCAAAAGCGGGTCCCTAAGAAAAAGATAAAAACAAAAAGGAAAAGAACAAGAAAAAAACTAAGTACAAGAGCTGCAAAAAAAATTTCACTCGGCATCGTCTCCACCGCCGTTCTACCTAGCATCGTTGTCATCAGAAGGAAGCCCATCTTCAATCCCAGCACCCTCGCCGGCCTCCAGTGTCGCGGGGTCGTAACCGCAGGAAAGACGAGCCTCACCTGCCTTCGCCCGAGCCTCTTCAAAAGCAGCCTCAGGAACGATCCCCGCCTCCTACAAACCATTGTATATATCTCGTTGGGCCTCAGCATGGACCCATAGCTCATACAGACGGCAGGGAACAGTAGCAGAGGCAGATTCTTGAGAGGGAGCCAGAGCCAACAGCCGCGCCTTCTCGGCCTCAAGAGCCGCAACTCGATCTCCCATGATCGAAGTATCCCGATCAAGTTCACCAATCCGCTCCTCGAGCCGTGCCTCTCTTAGTGTGGCGGTCACCCTCTCAGATTCCTGCTCGAACCTGAGGACGCGGATAGTGCCTTTTAGCGCCATGACCCTCGCTAAAGCCAACACTCGAGCCCCCTCGGCTCTTTCCAACTCGGTTACCTTCTTTTCCAGCTCGGCCACCTTCTCCGTCCATTCTGCACTCAGATCAGCTACTCTAGTAGCATTTTGCTCAAGCTCAGCTCGTATAGACAGAGCCTTCGTCTGAAGGTCCTCGCACTCCGCTTCAACCCCTTTGCCCAGCTCGAGCTCGTCGTCTTTGGCATGAAGTAGCTCCTCGAGCTTGCTATATCTGCAGATAGACCGCATCAGTTCCTCATCTATTTTCTCCAACTCCTCCCTGACGGATTGGGTACTAGCGCCCGCCCTAAGCTGCTCGTGCATATCATGACACCTGTTGTGATACCGCCGATATTTCTCGGCCATTTTTAGAAAAACCTCGACCCGCGTCTCAGCCCTACGAGCGCTCTCGATCTCCAGCATGTAAGTCTAAAAAGAAAAGAGAGAAAATCAGTAAAAGCAAAGGGCACAAAACAAAGAAAACAACAAAAAAACTCACCCTTAGGGCCATCCCAGCCACACCGCGTGACAAACCAGAATCGTTAATCTCCCAAAGAGATGCGCTCTCACCGGCGGAGCACAAAAGGTCGAACTGAGGCACCAAATCCACCGTATCCTCCAACAGGTTAAAATCCGATGGGATTTCGTGTATGCGAGAAGGACCCTCCGCCCTTACATCGACCCTAGTAAATCCCTCCTCGAACATCCTCATGTCCTTAGGATCAATGTCAGAATCGGATTCATAGTCATCCACCACGATGCCCTTCAATCTCTCACCGACCGAAGATGGGATGTGCCCGGTCGAAACGATGATGGGCCGCTCGGAACAGTAGTGGCAGCCTCAGAACTCCGTCCCTCCGCCACAGTAGCCTCTTGAACGCTTGCAACGGGCATTGCCTCCTCACCCAGGCTGGCACCATCGCCAGCTTCGGGCACCATCAAAACGAGGTCGCCACTCGAGGGCGTTTCAGCTAAAGAAACCCCTTCCAACACTATCATTCGCCTCTTCGACGGGGCCTCTCCGCCATCGACGCGAGAAGGTTCACCCGTTGAACGGACTGTGGGGACCGGAGTCTCCGATCGAGGATCAACCTCCGAACAAATAGTTTCGGCCACAGATATGGTCTGCCGAGCAACCAAACTCTGTACACCCTTTCTCGCAGTTGCTCTTGGTGCGGGCCGGGCAGAGGGAGCCGGTTGACGGAAAGCAAGGGGAGGAGCCCTCGCCCTTCTCAGTCCTCTCCGACCTGTTGATCGGAGCCAACCCTACACCACTATAGAGTGGTAAGAGCGGTCGATGCAGCTTTTACCCGAATGGTCGGGATCGAATCCATAGAGAGCTAAGAAAGGTTTGGAATTGAGTTCCTATCTAATCTAGCAATGTGCGATGTTCTTGATTGCACTTCCAATCATTCTTTGTTTGTTCACTATTCTATTTTAATACTAATGATGCAGGAAAATAAGCCAAGTATAATATTTTTGTATAGGGTTTTCTTAATTGGTAGAAAGGCACTAGGGATGTGGCTTACTCCGAGGTGTGTATCTAATGGGATCTAAAACTTAGGGCAAATTTGTTATAATTGAGATCATGATATAGCCATTGAACGTAACTTCTCACTCTATACCTCTCGGTAGTTCGAGTGACTTTGCTCTAATTGGCTTTCTCAAGCCCAATTGGGTGTTCAAACAGTACAAGCAAAATTGGCTCAAGTCGAGTATTACTATCTCTAGGTTTAACCCTTTAATTGGGGCTATCAATCTCTTGAATGAGATTGAATGCACCCCAATTCCTTGTTGGCCTGAATTTCCTAAACATGGACTCTCTTTCTCAAGAAGAGCCTAAGTCAAAAAGGCACAAATTAGTATTTGCAACCACTAATTCAACATTTAAAGCATAAATCAGAACAAATATCATTCACCAATAAACATTTAAGCCCTAAAATAGAAGACCCATTAAATACCCACACTAGGGTTGAGCTACAACCCTAGCTAGTGGGTCTAGCTGCTCATAATCAAAGAGGAAATCAAAGATTTAGGTGAAATATAACCCATGAAAAGTAAATAAAAGATTAAAATCTAAGATTAATTGTTAAAGATATTCTAAAATTACTCAAAAAGGCTAAAAACGGCTATTCACGTGCTCTACCAAACAACATATAACCTAAATATCTGAAAAAGAAGTATTTATACACAGCTAAATTTTCCGGACAAAAATGCCCTTACGGAGGTTTCGCTAACAACGAAAAATGGACCGGTGCAGCGCTAAGACTACCGCGACCGCGCAAAATCAACCGCGGACCGCAGCCTTCAACTTTTAGCTCCACTTTTGGCTCTCTGATTTTGACTACCGCTCAGGGCGGTAAATTGACCGCTGCCGCGCTAAAGCTACCGTTGTCGCACTAAATCACCGTGGGTAGCGGTGACTTGTTAAGCCCAAAACACACTCTCTGAACATTGCCACTGCTGAGAGTGAAATCAAGACCGCCTCAGCGATGGACTCTCCGCGTCCGCGTTTGTTTCTTCGCTGTCAGCGCTCTTTTGACTTAGCTTTGTACTTGTGCAGGTTTCACTCCTTTTTTGAGCTGGTTATGACTTCCTTGTCTCTTTTTGACCAAACACTGCAATCAAGCACAATAAGTTAGCTTTCGGGAATACTTGTACACACTTTTAATCCAAAACCTAAGCAAAAAGGAGCATAAAATAGACTAGAATCCCTAGTTATCACCCGCCAACAAGAAATTGGTTCAAATAAAGATAAAATAAAGAAAAAGGACGAAGAAAGAATTAAAACAGATAAAGCCAAAATAAGCCGACTTACTAGTGGAAGGTTTACGCCCAAACCTCTCATGAAAGGGCGCCCATTCGCGGATCCCCATCGTGCGAGGTAGCATTGCACTCACCCATTCGCGAATGTCGGCAACTTGCGGAAGAGGCACCCTCTCGGCTACAAAAACAAAGACAAATCCTCAACGAGGTCATTAAAGGGAGACGATCGACAACCCTCTTAAGAAAAAATGGGTGAAGTAAAAAGAAAATAAGGCCTACTAGCGAAGTTCCACGTCTCAGGAAACCCCACCGGGTTTGACACGACGTGCTCTGTTCGGACGTAGAAGAAGCTCTCCCAAAAGCGGCGATTTACCTTATCATCCATCTTCACCACCAAACTCTTGGCTCCTCGGTGACGCATATGAATCATCGTACCCCTAAGAAAATGGGGAGCGAAGAGGTGTAGCATGTGTTCTAATGAAATTTCACGGCTGGCGAGCTCCGCGTACTTGATGAGCATAAGGAAAAGTTTGTACACGTACGGAGAGAGTTGAGCCGAACACACCTCATAGAAGCGCTAGAAATCTACCACCAGAGAAGTAAGGGGAAGCGTGTACCCGACGACAAAGGGATACGCATAAAACGCGCAGTGGCTCGGACGGTGTATATGCACTATATCCCGAATCGCCGGAACCAATTCAATGTGATCAGGGATACCCCATTTGGCTTTGAACGCCATGAGCACCGCAGCATCCATCGTAGAAAAAATGGGTTCCGACTCGTTTCCGGCAGGGCTATTGAAGTCAGTTCTCGCCTTCCCTGGATGAGGAACCACCTCATCTACCGTCGGAAAACTCTCGTCTTCCACCGGACCCTCTCCCTCTCCGATTAGGGGTACATTCCGGCACCGGAGCACCAATGGCTCGATCAGAGTTGGAGTCTCCACTAACCATCCTTTCTTTGATTGAAACAAACGAGAATGGTGAGGGAAAAAGGTAGTGTTCACAACAAATCCTAATAGACAGAAGTATGAGAAACTGAAGAAGAAGAAGAAGAACAATATCATAAAAATCTCTCGTGAGCAATTAAAAAGCGTAGCATTCAAATGAAAGACCCTCCCCTATTTATAGAAATATAAAATGCCCTGAGCGGGAAAGCCAAACGCCTCCGCTTTGAAAAGGGAAAGGCCACGGGAAACGACGCCATACGTAGAAGACGTGCGCCATGATGACACATGATGAGCTTTAATGACATTCTGAACTGACGTGATAGTTCGATACAACTCCCGAAACATCATGTCTCCAGCGCACTACGAGGTATTCGCCCATCTCCTAAGGTGCTTAGATTTCTCATAAATGATCGATGAAGTCTGCCCATCGAGCTCGCCCAAACGCGAACTCAATAAGCGAAGGGACTAATTGTATAGGTCAAAATCTGACCACACGTGGATCAACACTAAGAGGAATGGCGAGGGGCCGACTAAGTCGTAGTCATATTTATAAGACATCATAACGACGAGTATGTCTACCGCTACCGGGATCGAACTATCAGAACGCTTGTACAGCGAAGCATATGTCGTGATATTTAAGGGGAACGACCCAACATACAATCAACAGATTAAGGTATTCTCGCTAAGAGCCGTTGGATAAAAAGGAATACTTATTACATATATAGGAGGAAGAGAACAAGAAAGAGGTGGGGTGGGGGGGGGGGGTTCTGCTTCAGAAAAAAGAGGAGAAGAATCGAAGAAAGCTGCATGAGAAAAATAAGAGAAGTTTCGGATCTTATTGACAAATCTTTATAATCATCTTTCTTGAATCAATAAAGATAGATCCCCCAGCTATTAATGGCATTCCTTCTTTTTCTTTTTTATTCTTACATTATGGAACAACACATCAATGTTACGACCCAAACCTATGGGCCGCATAAGGGTGCATTGTGGGCCGGGACCGGACCGGGACCGCGGGCCAAACGGGCCAAACGGGCCTATTGGGCCGGTCTCAGTGGGCCGGTCCCAAATGGTACTCCAAGCCCGTAGCGTGCCGGTCTTGCACATTTAGCCCACGAGCCCGGGACCGCTAAGCCCGGGACCGGCAGGCGGGCCTGGGCCGGTTCAACCGGGCCTCAACGGCTATAATTTAAAAAAAAAAACTTAAAAAAATGACCAACGGTCAGATTTTAAAATCTAGCCGTTGGCCATCAAAAAAGAGCCGTTTGGGACTTTAAAAAATATCCATTTGGCCCCCAAACTTTATTTTAACCCCAAACTTTATATAATTATACTTTTTCCCAATTCTCAACTATAAATACCCCCTCATTCTTTTATTTTTACTCACAAATTCATCAATCTCTCTCAATCTATATCTAATTCTCTTCTATAATTGCTTATTTTATTATTGCAATTTCGTGAAAAATTGTGAAGTTGGTGAATTGAAGTATTCAAGTCTTCAACGATTTTCAATTTTCAAGAAGTTGTTCGGCAATTCGGTAAACTCGTTCCAACTCTTAAGTTTTAAGAATATATTTTTGTGTGTTTTAGTTTGCATATTAATTTTAAAGGCTAATTAATATTGCATTTTCTTTGAAAAAAATATTTGGTGGTAAGGGAAAATCTAAAATTGGTGAAAGTAGTCGCCAACCTACTACCCTTCCCTCGGCTCCCCGACCCAGACCTGTTACCCGTCCTCCTGCACCTATCATTCTTGATAGTGATAATCCTTGTTTTCAATTTTCCGATAGTGAATTTTGCCATAATGTTGCACCAGGTCAACAATTAAATGATGAAGTTATGAATGTTCTTTATCCTAATGAAACTATTTTTGAAAATGATGATGTAGATGAAACCCAACCGGATTTAGATGATACACCTACTAGTCCTGTTAATAACCCAACTGATGCCCCGCCCGACTCACCTGTAGAAACCCCTACTTTTAATAGACAACCTTCTAAACGCCCCGAAACATCACTTGTTTGGAATTTTTTTACTCAATTAAGAGAACAAAATAAGGCTAAGTGTAAAACTTGTGGGAGTGCATAAATTTACTGGAGACCGTAGCGGTACGGGTAGTTGGCTAGGCACATAAAAACACACCCTAGAGATAAAGCTAAATTTTTTCAAATGAAAGCGCAGCTAGAGGGGACAAGTGTAGATACTACGGTTAACCCTAGTACAGGTTCAAATCTAGTTCAACCAGGAATTAGCACTGTGACCGGTGGTATTTTATATTACGATCCAAATAAAAATCGTGAAGAATTAGCAAAGATGGTTACCGTTATGTGCTTACCCTATAGTTTTCCTTCTAACCCTCACTTTGTGCATTATATTAGAAGAGTTTTTAATCCTACTTATAAAGGTTGGCCTCGCGCAACCGTAAAGAGCGATATTTATAAATATAAACATGAATATGAACAATATTTGCGGTATTTATTTACTCATATAAATTGTCGGATTGCTATTACTACTGATATTGGTAGAAGTAATAATGACTGTGATTATCTAACTGTTACAAGTCATTGGATAGATGAGGAGTGGATAATGCAAAAATGCATTATTGCTTATAGAATAATTAATTCACGTCACACAGGTAAGTTTATTGCTAACACTGTTGCAGATATTTGTAGATATTTTTGCATTAGAGATAAAATTATGGCAATTTCTATGGATAATGCTTCTAGTAACACTAATGCTATAGGCTTGCTTACAACAACACTAAATCCTGCATTTAGTAATTGTTTCCATGTTAGATGTGTTTGTCATATTTACCATTTAATCGTCGGTGATGGTATGAGAATTTTAAATTTAGAAATTGAAAAGGTTAAAATGGCTCTTAATTGGCTTTTTTATTCAAACTGTAGAAGTAGACTTAGAGAGTATTTTAAAATGTGATGAATTTGGCCTTAGAGAAAGAAAGGTTCCTAAAGCTTGTCCGACTAGATGGAATTATATGTACGAAAGTTTAGTAGTTGCATATGAATATAGAAACTCAATTAATGCAGCGTTTAATGCTCGTGTTGGTGGTGAGGATGATGATGAAATCCTTACAAATCAAGATTGGAATAATGTAAAAATTCTTATAGATTTTTTACACCAATTTCATCAAGCTACAAATGAATTGTCTGGGCAATATTATCCTACTATTTCAAACTGTTTAGTTTATATTGCAGCACTATGTGATTTGTTTGTTGATTTTTCAGAGGGTGGGGAAATTTATCAACTTGCTATAAATGTAATGAAAGAAAAGTTTAAAAAATATTTTTTCCCTATCCCCCTATTTATGGTGTTGCTGCCATGTTAAATCCTACAATGAAATTAGGAGGTCCTCACTTTTGGTATTCAAATATTTATAAGGCTTTAGATCTTTCAAAAGAGGAATTTGCTACACTTGCAGAGGCAAAAGCCTCAATTAAAATAAATGCTCAAACAATTTATAATGCTTATCAACAAGCCTTAGATAATGCTAGGCCAAATGTTCCAACTCCTACTTCGTCTAGTTCACAATCGTCTAAAAGACCTGCGGGCCTAAAAACACTTAGTTCATGGACGGAGTTTAGGGGTTCTCAAGGTGATAATATTGATGATACTTCACATCTAAATGAGCTTCAAGTTTATTTGTCGCAGGGCCTTGAAAAGGAGAATCCAGACGGCACCTTTGATCTTTTGTAATGGTGGAAGGCAAGAGAAAAACATTTTCCGGTTCTTGCAAGGATGGCTCGGGATATTTTATGTATTCTAGCTTCAACAGTGGCATCAGAGAGCGCTTTCAGTCAAGCAAGACTTCAAATAGGTGATCATAGAGCGTCTAAGAGGGAGAGCTTGGAAAAATCAGTACTATTCAGAGATATCCGCTCGGAAAGAAGAAATTTTGCACTTGCAGAATCACAACCGGAGATAGACGAAGCTTATGAATAAATAATAGCGGAACTTGCGGAGGATGCTGCTTCGCCCGGAAGCGGTGATGAACAAGCTTCTTTTCCGCCACCACCAACGGAACCTCCTCCGAACCTTGAAGGATTTATGAAATTTGTTAGAGATACTATGTATATTATGGTGTAACTTGTACTTTGGCACATCTTCTATAATTTTTTTTCCTTTTAATGGTGGTATTAGCACCTTGTTGTGCTCATGCCATTGGGGGGAGGAAGACTAAGAAAGATATTGCCATTTTTGTTAATGTCGTGATAATAATAATTATAAGACATTCCCTTGAATATCTCTTTGCAATATTTTTTTGTCTTTAAATTTGACTCTTTAGAAGATTTAACTTACAATTCTATATAAGCTATAATATATTTACAAGAAATTATATAAGGAAATATATATACATAACATACTATATATACATATACATATATATACATATATATATATATATATATATATATATATATATATATATATATATATATATATATATGGTTTACAAGAAATTGCCTTAAATAAAAAAAATAAAAAACAATAGCCCGGAAAGAAAAAGCCCGTTAGGCCCGTGGGCCCGTCCCATTTAGCCCGGGACCATGTGGGCTTAGGCCCGTCGTGGGCCGGTTCCACCCGTTGAGCCCGTGAAGCCCGGGACCGTTAGGCCCGGGACCGCCAAAGACCAGCCCGTCTGAGCCCGGGCCCGTTTGGCCCGGGCCCGACCCAGAATACATCATTAGTGCCGCAACGAGCACCCGGTAACTTATTAACCGAGTACCAATATAACATATCGTTCTTATCGTCCCAAACATATGGGCCGCAACGAGCACCCGGTACCTTACTTAACCAAGTACCAATATAACACATCTTTCTTATCGTACTTTTATTGGCAAATGGGCCAAACGGGCCGTCATGGGCTAACTAGAATAAACATAAGGGAGTATTCAATGTCGAACGACCCAACCTGATATAAAAACTTATACATGTGATATAAGGCCAACATGATCATTTGTAAACTCAAAATATAGGTCGGCAAGGCCATACAAGCATTCGTATACATGACATCTGTCTACAAGCCTCTAAGAGCACATACTTAACATAAAGGTCAGGACAGGGCCCCGCCATACCAAACAATACGCGTCTAAATAATACTGACCAAACAAGCAACTCCAGAGCAAATAGAGCGTACCAACACCTTCCGCTGAGTTGATAGCCTACTTGGAGGACTCTCGACCCGTCTACCGGGACCTGCGGGCACAACGTCCCAAGCAAAAGGGACGTTAGTACGATAATGTACCGAGTATGTAAGGCACATACATAAGTATATAACAGACATGGAAGAAACAAAGAGTAAATGACTCAACCTGTAAGTCTGGACAACTCTGTAAATCATGAAATAATTATAGTTTCATGCATATGCGTATGAATGTCATGTCGTGCATAGGTACATGTTTCATAACATCATCAGGCCTCTGATGTGACGACCCAAAGGGTCATCACCTATTTCCTCATCCACTCCGTGCTTCCGAGGTCTTGAAAACCTCATTTTTACTTGTCTCGATTTGCGTGCGCAGGGCGTGTAGCCGGAAGGCTTAAATATGAATTCTGTGTGAAAAATGATGAGTTTTGATATTAATATGATTAAAGTTGACTTTGGTCAACATTTTGGGTAAACGGACCCGGACCCGAGATTGGACGGTCCCGGAAGGTCCGTAGAAAAATATGGGACTCAGGCATGTGCCCGGAGTCGAATTCCGATGTCTAGAGCCCGAGCAAAGAATTTTTCTGTGAAATTATTTCTCTGAAATTATTAAGGAAAAAAGAAATGAAAATTGATTAAAAGACTGTGGTATCGGGCTCGTATTATGGTTCCGACGCCCGGTACAAGTCTTAAATATATGTTAAGCGCTTTCTGTAAAGTTTGGTCGAAACCGGACGTCATTTGACGTGTTTCGGACCTAACTATCTAAAGTTTGAAGTTTATGAAGTTATAATGAAAAAAGATGAATTTGGGGCTTGATTCAATGATTTTGATGTTCCTTGGCGATTTGATCGCACGGACAAGTCCGTAGGATGTTTTTGAGGTTGTGTACATGTTTGGTTTGGAGCCCCGAGGGCTCGGGTGAGTTTTGGATAGGTGTCGAGTTGCATTTTTGAACTTCGAAAAAATAGTTGCAGGTCAGGTCTGGTTTCATCGCATTTGCGAAGAATTTCTCGCAAATGCGAGACTCGCAAAGCGAATTCCCCATCGCAAATGCGAGAAGGAAGGATTTCAGCTTGGGTCGCAAATGCGATGCCCTTGCTCGCAAATGCGAGAGGGCCCAGATCGCAAATGCGATCAATCTTTCGCAAATGCGAAGTCTGCATTGAGGCACAGTGTTCGCAAATGCGAACTAAAATCTCGCAATTCCCAGACCTGCTGGGTTCGCACCCATATCCGCAGCCCAGCAAATTTTATACTTAGTCGAATTTTCATCACTTTTCACCACTCTTTCAAAACCCAAACACCATAGGCGATTTTTCAAGAGCAAACTTCATCCCAAATTAATTGTAAGTTGATTTTTACTCAATTCTTTCAATCTTTAACATCATTAAACATGTTTTCCACTTAAAATCAAGGATTTTCATGGGTGAAATTGGGGTTTTTGGGTAGAACCTAGGTTTTCTAGAAATTGGGGAGTTGGACCTCGATTTGAGGTCTGATTTCAAAACAAATTATATACTTGAGTTCTTGGGGGAATGGGTAACCGGATTTTGGTTCGAACCTCGGGTTTTGACCACGTGAGTCCGGGGGCATTTTTGGAATTTTTGGAAAAAAAACTTGGGAAAATCATTTTTATGCATTCAAATTGATTCATATAGTGTTTATTAAAGTAATTGAACAATTTGTGATTAGATTCAAGCGAATTGGAGGTGGAACTGCGAGGTAAAGCGATAGTTGAGGATTAAGTGGATTTCAAGGCTTTGAGGTAAGTGTTTGGTTTAACCCTAGCTTGAGGGAATAGGAGTTGAGTCTTGTTGCTAATTGCTATGTGATCGAGTACGATGTATAGGCATGGTGACGAGAATCTATACATTGGTGTCTAGCATGACCGTGAGTCCTTATAATGTGATTATCATGGCTTGGTTGTGAACTCCGTGTTTATTGGAGGATTTCTATATGTTGTGAATAACATGTGAACGGTGATATGATCATTTGATCCTAGGAGCATTGGCTCGAATTGTGATACGAATATTGAAAGTATATGAAATGACTTGAATCTGTGGAGCGTTGGCTCAAGATGGTAGAGTGGATTATAAGATAAGAAAAGTAAGAAAGAGAAAGCGTTGTTGATTATTCCCTTGCCGGGACGTTTGGTTGAACTTGTTGGTTTCTTTCCCTTGCCGGGATTTTTGTCAAACATTTGCTTATTTTTTTTATGCCTCTTAATCGTGACTGTTGTTTGGGGAGTCAGACTGTTAAATGATGTGGATCGGGTTGCGCGCCGCAACAATGATACATGATAAATGATGTGGATCGGGTTGCGCGCCGCAACAAAGATATTAAGGATCGGGTTGCACGCCGCAACAATAATATGTGAGGATCGGGTTGCGCGCCGCAACAATGATACATGATAAATGATGTGGGTCGGGTTGCACGCCGCAACAGTGGTATTTGTGGATCGGGTTGCACGCCGCAACAGTGGTATTTGTGGATCGGGTTGCACGCCGCAACAGTGGTATTTGTGGATCGGGTTGCACGCCGCAACAATGGTAAATTGTGGACCGGGTTGCACGCCGCAACAGTTATTGATACCATGTGTTTATATTGAGTATTGTTTTCCTTGTTCATTGTGAATCTAAGCTGCTTTAGTTTGTTACTCGGAATTACTGTTACTATTGTTATCTTCCCACATCATGTTTCCCCCTCCCATATTGCTAGTTGTTTGGTATTTTATTTCCGTTGTATATTTATAACTGCACAGGTTTATGTGGTGTCCGGTCTAGCTTCGTCACTACTTCGCCGGGGTTAGGCTAGACACTTACCAGCACATGGGGTCGGTTATGCTGATGCTACGCTTCTGTGCATTTTTGCACAGGTCCAGGTTTTGAGGAGCAGCGGCAGCATTAGTACGGGAGCAGGCTTTCATTATCACGAGACCGAGGTAGCCTTGCAGGCGTCCGCAGGCCCGGCGTCTCTTCTTTATGTTCTCTTTTAGACTGTTGCCTCCTTGTCTCGAGACAGACGCTTCTATGTTTCTTTCAGAACCTTTGTATTTAGTATTTCTTAGTGGTCTCGTCGGAGTGATGTGACACCAAAATCTTGGTAGAGGCTATTATTAACTGTTCCGAGTTTTGGATTCTAGATTTATAAATTCAGACTAATTCGCGCTATTATTCTCAGTAAATCTTCATGTTCTATATTGATGCTATAAATTGTTAAAGTAATTGTTTTAGTGATGAAAAGGTATAAGTTGGCTTGCCTAGCTTATCCACGAGTAGGGCGCCATCACCGATCCCACGATGGTGGGAAAATCCGGATCGTTGACAAGTTGGTATCAGGCACTAGGTTACATATGATCGTCACAACTCACGAACAAACTTAGTGAGTCTAAGGGGCTCGGTACGGGACGTCTATTACTCGCTCCCAGGGATTGAGTTAGGAAAAATCTCTCATTTTGTTTCTTTCTTGTCGTGCGATTGGTTTCTCAATGCTGAATTGATATTTCTACTCTGTCCTTCTTGCAGATGGAGAGAACACGGCCTTCCCTCTCTATCTCACCGATCAAGCAGTCCGAGGCCCCCAGGCAGCTCCCAGTTAGGGGGCGGGGAACGTGGCCATGCTAGGGCGAGGTTAGGGGGAGCCCAAGCCACCATTGTAGCAACACCAGTGGGCGGAAGCATCAGGTTGACCTTGGCGAGAAGGTTTCCGGCCCCAGCCCAGAAGTTCCGGGTGGCCAGCTCAGGTCCTGAGGGGTTTATGCTACCCCAGTTCTTCAGGAACGCCTTTGGTCGCGGTTGGTTGGCCTCAAGGATGAGTGTCACCGAGCAGGGATTGCTTCCTGTAGCACCAGCCACTTCCCAGGCTGGAGGAGAGCCATAGCCTCCTTGCTGCACGTACTCCGAAGCAAGGTAGCTCCCAGACTCAATATTCCACGCCGGGTCAGCCAAGCTGCGGAGTTCAGGCCGAGAGGGTAGTTGCACCAAGGCCGGTGATGGAGCGGCTAGTCCGGCAGATGCTTTGTGGAGCTGGACAGTTCAAACCAAAAGCTTCTTCACTACTACATTCAGCGGAGCTTCTTCATGAGGACCCCCAGGATTCTATATACTGCCACGAGGTTCTTTGCGAAAACATGGGCATTCGTGGAGTCCAATAGAGTTGATTTTTGCGGCTGTTTTCGTCTATCTGGATCCGCCAAGACTTTGGTGGAGGATTACTGTTTAGCGCAGACCAGCAGGGTCGCTGCCTTTGACTTGGATCAGTTTCAGAGTTGTTTCTAGAAAAAGTTTCTTCCCGTTACTCAGAGGGATCATTACCAGCGACAGTTTGACGGTTCCAGCAGTGGTTCTATGACGGTCCACTCAGTAATGAGACCGGTTTATCGATCTAGCTCGCCCATGCCCTTGTCATACTCCCCACTGAGAGGGAGAGGGTGAGGAGTATTTATTGATGGTTTGATCCAGCCTATTCGTCTTCAGATGGCCAAAGAGGCGGTAGTAACATTACTTTTCAGGAGGCGGCCAATGTGGCCCGGAGGATCGAGATGGTTCTACCACAGGGGGGTGGCCATAGGGCAGACAAGAGACCCCGTCACTCGGGTCGATTCAGTGGTGCCTCATCTGGAGGCAGGGATTCTTATGATAGGGGTCATCCTTTGAGGCCCTTTCAGTCAGCTCTCCAGGTTTCTCATGGTGCTTCAGGTGGTCGTGGTTTTCGTGGCATTTTTCTGGTCAGCACTCACAGTGCACCGCCAGCTCCCATCAGTGCACAGCCTCTTCAGAGTTTTCGTGGAGGTCATTCGGGTCGTCAAGGCCAGTCTCATCGTACGGAGGGATGTTATGAGTGTGGTGAGTATGGTCACATCAGGAGAGCTTGCCCGAGATTGAGGGGTACACAGTCGCAGCAGCAGGGTCCTCGCCCCATGATTCAGGCACCAGGTGACCCACAGCCTGCCCAGCCAGCTAGGGGCGGGGGTAGGGATCATTGAGGTGGAGGTCGAGACCGTAGAGGTGGAGGCCGGACCGCCAGAGGTAGGGGTCAGCCGGTAGCCGATCGTCCTAGAGACATGGTTCAGGGAGGTGGGGCTGAGCCCCGGTTTTATGCTTTGCCAGCCAGACCAGAGGCCGAGTCGTCAGATGCCGTTATTACAGGTACTATTCTGGTTTGTGATAGAGATGCGTCAGTGCTATTTGACCCTGGTTCGACATATTCGTATGTGTCGTCTTATTTTGCACCCTACCTGGCTATGTCTAGTTATGCTTTGGACATTCCTGTTTATGTATCTACACCGGTGGGTGACTCCATAGTAGTCGACCGGGTGCATCGTTCCTGTGTGGTTGTGTTTGAGGGTCTTGAGACCCGTGTTGATTTATTGCTTTTAGATATGGTGGATTTCGACGTCATATTGGGGATGGACTGGTTGTCCCCGTATCATGCTATCTTAGATTGTCACGCCAAGACCGTGACCTTGGCTTTGCCAGAATTGCCCTTACTAGAGTGGAGAGGGACCCCAGGTCATACCACCCGCAGTGTTATTTCATATGTTAAGGCTCGACGCATGGTCGAGAAGGGTGTTTAGCTTATCTGGCGTATGTTCGCGACTCCAGCGCAGAGGTTCCTTCTATTGACTCTGTTCCTGTTGTTCGAGAGTTCCCCGAGGTTTTCCCTTCAGACCTGCCGGGTATGCCGCCCGACAGGGATATTGATTTCTGTATTGATCTGGCTCCGGGCACGCAGCCCATTTCTATTCCGCCGTATCGCATGGCCCCGCCAGAGTTAAAGGACCAGTTGCAGGATTTACTAGAGAAGGGTTTTATCAGTCCTAGTGTTTCTCCTTGGGATGCGCCGGTGTCATTCGTGAAGAAGAAGGATGGTTCGATGCGGATGTGTATTGATTACCGGCAATTGAACAAAGTGACGATAAAGAACAAGTACCCACTGCCGAGGATTGATGATTTGTTTGACCAGCTTCAGGGAGCAAAGGTGTTTTCAAAGATAGACTTGAGATCTGGTTACCATCAGCTGAGGATTAGGGCGACTGATGTCCCTAAGATTGCATTCCGCACTCGCTATGGGCACTATGAGTTTTTAGTCATGTCATTTGGGTTTACCAATGCCCCAGCAGCATTTATGGAGTTGATGAATCGAGTGTTCAGGCCATATCTAGACTTATTCGTGATAGTCTTTATTGATGATATTCTGGTGTATTCCCGCAGCCAGGAAGAGCACGAGCAGCACCTCAGAGTGGTTCTCCAGACTCTGAAGGATAGTCAGTTATATGCTAAGTTTTCGAAGTGCGAGTTCTGGTTGAGTTCGGTTGCATTTCTGGGTCATATTGTATCAGCAGAGGGTATTCAGGTGGACCCGAAGAAGATTGAGGTAGTCAAGAATTGGCCTCGACCAGCTTCAGCGACCGAGATTCGGAGTTTCTTGGGGTTAGCAGGTTATTACCGTCAGTTCGTGGAGGGATTTTCGTCTATTGCAGCCCCGATGACCAGGTTGACCCAGAAGGGTGTCCAGTTCAGATGGTCAGATGAGTGTGAGGCGAGCTTTCAGAAGCTCAAGACAGCTCTGACTACGGCACCGGTATTGGTTTTGCCCACGGGTTCAGGGCCTTACACAGTCTATTGTGATGCTTCCCGTGTTGGGCTTGGTGCAGTATTGATGCAGGATGGAAAATCATTGCCTATGCTTCGAGACAGTTGAAGATCCACAAGAAGAATTATCCGGTTCATGATCTAGAGTTGGCAGCTATTGTTCATGCTTTGAAGATTTGGATGCATTATCTATATGGCGTGACGTGTGAGGTGTACACGGATCACAAGAGCCTTCAGTACCTGTTCAAGCAGAAGGAGTTGAATGTGAGGCAGAGGAGGTGGTTGGAGTTGTTGAAAGATTATGATGTTACTATCTTGTATCACCCGGGTAAGGCCAATGTGGTGGCCGATGCGTTGAGTAGGAAGTCCGCCAGCATGGGTAGTCTTGCTTATATCCCGGTCACCCAGAGACCGCTTGCTTTAGATGTTCAGGCTTTGGCCAATCGATTGGTGAAATTAGATATTTCTGAGCCTAGCAGAGTGTTAGCTTGCACGGTCGCTCGTTCTTCTCTATTGGAGCGTATCCGTGACCGGCAATTTGATGATCTCCATTTGTGTGTCCTGAGAGACACGGTGCAGCGTGGAGGTGCCACGAAGGTGACCTTAGATGATGATGGTGTTTTGAGATTGCAGGGGCGAGTTTCTGTGCCCAATGTTGATGGGATTCGAGAATTGATCTTAGCGGAGGCCCATAGTTCTCGGTATTCTATTCACCAGGCGCCGCGAAGATGTATCAGGACTTGCGGCAGCATTATTGGTGGCGTAGGATGAAGAAGGATATTGTTGCATATGTGGCTCGATGTTTGAACTGTTAGCAGGTCAAGTATGAGCATCACCCGGTGGGTTGTTTTAGAGGATTGAGCTCCCCGAGTGGAAGTGGGAAAGGATTACCATGGATTTCGTTACTGGACTTCCCTTGACTCGGAAGAAGTTTGATGCTATTTGGGTCATTGTTGATAGGCTGACCAAGTCAGCGCATTTCATTCCAGTGGCAGTCTCCTATTCATCCGAGAGGTTAGCTGAGATTTATATCCGGGAGATTTTCCGCCTTCATGGTGTGCCGGTATCCATCATTTCGGACCGGGGTACGCAGTTTAGCTCGCGCTTCTGGAGAACAGTTCAGCAAGAGTTGGGCACCCAGGTTCAGTTGAGCACAGCATTCCATCCTCAGACGGACGGTCAGTCCGAGCGGACTATACAAATTTTGGAGGATATGCTCCGAGCTTGTGTCATTGATTTATGAGGCTCGTGGGACCAGTTTTTGCCTTTAGCAGAGTTCGCCTACAATAACGGCTACCAGTCCAGCATTCAGATGGCCCCATATGAGGCGTTGTATGGTAGGCGATGTCGGTCTCCAGTCGGATGGTTTGAGCCGGGAGAGGCTCGGTTATTGGGTACAGACTTAGT
Source organism: Nicotiana attenuata (assembly GCF_001879085.1). Taxonomy (NCBI): domain Eukaryota; kingdom Viridiplantae; phylum Streptophyta; class Magnoliopsida; order Solanales; family Solanaceae; genus Nicotiana; species Nicotiana attenuata. Next base: position 119,360 of record NW_017673776.1, read on the forward strand.
TCAGGAGGCCTTAGATAAGGTCAAGATCATTCAGGAGAGGCTTCGTTCAGCTCAGTCTAGGCAGAAGAGTTATGCAGACCGTAAGGTCCGAGATGTAGCTTTTATGGTTGGTGAGCGGGTATTGCTCCGGGTGTCGCCTATGAAGGGCGTGATGAGGTTCGGAAAGAAGGGCAAGCTTTGCCCTAGGTACATTGGCCCGTTTGAGATTCTTGATCGAGTAGGAGAGGTGGCTTATAGACTTGCATTGCCACCTAGCTTATCAGCCGTGCATCCAGTTTTTCATGTGTCTATGCTTCGAAGGTATCACGGCGATCCTATCCATGTGTTAGGCTTCAGCACTGTCCAGTTGGACAAGGATTTATCTTATGAGGAGGAGCCAGTAGCTATTCTAGACCGGCAGGTTCGTCAGTTGAGATCTAGGAGTTTTCCCTCTGTTCGTGTTCAGTGGAGAGGTCAGCCCCCTGAGGCCTCGACCTGGGAGTCCGAGTCTGATATGCGGAGCCGTTATCCACATCTGTTCCCCGACTCAGGTACTTCTTTCTTTTGTCCGTTCGAGGACGAACGGTTGTTTTAGAGGTGGAGGATGTGACGACCCAAAGGGTCATCACCTATTTCCTCATCCACTCCGTGCTTCCGGGTCTTGAAAACCTTATTTTTACTTGCCTCGATTTGCGTGTGCAGTCCGCGCGTGTAGCCGGAAGGCTTAAATATGAATTCTGTGTGAAAAATGATGAGTTTTGATATTAATGTGATTAAAGTTGACTTTGGTCAACATTTTGGGTAAACGGACCCGGACCCGAGATTGGACGGTCCCGGAAGGTCCGTAGAAAAATATGGGACTCGGGCATGTGCCCGGAGTCGAATTCCGATGTCTAGAGCCCGAGGAAAGAATTTTTCTGTGAAATTGTTTCTCTGAAATTATTAAGAAAAAAGGAAATGAAAATTGATTAAAAGACTGTGGTATCGGGCTCGTATTATGGTTCCGACGCCCGGTAGAAGTCTTAAATATGTGTTAAGGGCTTTCTGTAAAGTTTGGTCGAAATCGGACGTCATTGGACGTGTTTCGGACCTAACTATCTAAAGTTTGAAGTTTATGAAGTTATAATGAAAAATGATGAATTTGGGGCTTGATTCAATGATTTTGATGTTATTTTGGCGATTTGATCGCACGGACAAGTCCGTAGGAT
>NW_017673777.1:0-3994 GCF_001879085.1 Nicotiana attenuata
AAAATCTTCTCTCGAGGTGCTAAAAGGCCGTATTGGACAAAGACCGGTATAGTTTTTTATTAGAAAATTTTTTAGAAAAAATTAAGTGTATAACTTTTTGAGTTCAAAAATAGAGTCTTTGATTTTTCTCCTGTTAGTTTCTTTTTGAGCCTGTTGGTTTTTATGGTAAAAGTTACGTTAGGATGAGTCGTTGTAATCACAACATTTCATTTTTATTTGAAAATCCCAAAATGTTTATTATCTATTTTTATCCTCAAGAACTACGCTTGGTCTGATTCATGCGGGGTCATGATACGTAGGCAATCTCCATAGGATTCGACCGTAACCAAATAATAATAAATAAAAAAAAAAGGGGGAAGAGAAAAAGAGAGGAAAAACAAGAGAGGGAAAGAAAAGAAAAAGAGAGAAATAAGAAACCGAGAGAAGGAAACAATGGCAAAATAAGATAGAAAAATGAGAGAATAAAAACAAAGAGAAGGCAAAGGAAAGAATGAAAAGAAAATGAAGGAAAAAAAGAGAAAAGGGAAGTTGCAAATGGAAATAAGGGAAAGCCGGGATGACGCAAGCAACCGATCAAATGCATAATAGAAACGGTTAACTGCTTAGGTGCATTCATTCCCCAAATGTGCGGTTGCCTATCTGTTAAGCTCTAATCACTAATAAGTTTGTTGTTGACAATTCAGTACAGAAAGGTGGTTGGTTTGTGGTTCCCGAAATAGTAACTCCTCTCCACAACATAAAGTCAAAAGGCAATGGCAGACAACAACAGAACTGAGTTGGTTGATATCGGGGCCCGAAAGCAGTTGGTGGAACAGGACAATGGGTTGGTTGAAGAGGTAAAGATGTTGAGACAACACATGGCGGACATGTATCAGGCTTGGATGACTGGGAAGGCACCACCCCCTCCACCACCTAGCTTCCTAGATGCCACCCTTACCCAAGCTCCGGACACAATGCCAGATGATCCTCCATACTCTCCAAATCCACCCACTTATCTCCAAGTTCACGATGCCCAATACTACCCCTCAGAGGTTGCCCACAAGTTTCCTACTCATACAAACAGGGCTCGCGGGATGAGCCTCATGTTGAAGATGAAAGGTTCACAGGAAGAGAAGGGCGAGACGGGATACCCAGGAGGCTAAAAGACATAGAATAGTCCATAAGGAACAAGCAAGGAATGGGAGACCAAGGTAGCATGACTTAGAAAGAACTGTCTGTGTCCCCTGACGTTCGCCTGCCCGCAGGGTTCAAAGTGCCAAAATTTAACTTGTATGATGGGTGTGGAGATCTGGTAGCCCACCCGAGGTTCTATTACAGTGAAATGAGAAGCGTTTGAGAGAAAGATGACCTGTTGATGGCATATTTCAGTAAGATCCTAACTGGGGCAGCTTTGGACTGGTATACACGTCAAGATGTTGGTAAGTGGCCTACATTGGGTGACATGGCTCAAGATTTTGTTCGATACTTTCAACACAAATCAAGCGTTACCCCAGACCGCTCCTCCCTATCTAGAATGAAAAAGAAGCCGGAGGAAAGCTTTAGAGAGTTTGGGCTCAGTTGGAGGGAGCAAGCTACTCGAGCCAGTACCCCGATTGGTGAAGAAGAAATGGTTGAGCTGTTCCTACAAGCCTAGGGGCTCACCTACTTCAGTCATTTGATCCCGGCCTTAGGAAAGCCTTTCAATGATGTGTTGAAAATGGGGGAGCTAGTAGAAGAGGGAATCAAGACAGGCAAAATCCTGAGTTGTTCGAAAGACATTCAGAACATCCCAGTAAGCTTGGGTGGAAGACAGAGAAACAGAAAAGATGATCCGATGGGCTTTCCCAATCAACACTTCCAGCTTCGACATCGTCCCTGTGGATATCCTTGTGCACCAGAGGACCCTCCCCAATGCCACTTCTCTCCACAGAACTCCCAAAGGCGTACATCACTTTCCCAGTACCCAGCTCCACAAAATGCCTATCTACCCCCACGAGCCTACCGAAAACCCCCTGGATCAGGTTTCCGGCCCAATCAAGCCTTTAAGAACCAGAGATTACGGAAGAAGAAAACCTTCACTCCATTGGGAGAGTCATATGCCAGTCTGTTCCAGAGGCTAAGAAAATTGGACATGTTGAAGCCGACCCACATAAAAATGCCAAACCCTCTTCCAAAGAAGTTTGATTTTTCTCAAAGGTGTGCATATTGCTCAGATGCCCCGGGGCATGACATAGAGAAGTGTTGGAATCTGAAGAATGCGATACAGAAGCTTATTGATGCAGGCGACATTGTCGTGCAAAATCCGGATGCAGCAGACACTAGCCAAAGTCCATCACCGGTGCATAATGAGACGCACATGTTGGGTATGATTTATTTTGAAAAGGAATGTGTGAATTCTTCTGGGAGCCTCGGAGGCCCACGTGTTACTAAGCTTACAGTGCTATCAGAGGTTGATCTTGAGAACGAGCCGGCAAAAGGAACCCAAAAGCAACTTGTTAAGAACAATGTGATGAAGACTTGTGAAATTCCTAGTATTGGTGATGCAGAATTCAGTGGCTAAGATACTGTGCTTGGTAATTGGAAAGACGCTCCACTGCTCGATCAATCGGAGAGGAGCTTGGTGGCTTAGTTTGTTGTCATTTCTGTTGTCCGAGTTATTTCAGGGTTGTAATCCGGATATTGTCTTGTGACTCAAACCCTTCTATCCTTTTATTTTGTCTAGTTCCTTTAGTCGTAGTATCTCATTTAGTGTTATCTAGGTTTGTTTTAGGGTTGTACCCCAATTTATGTTGCTTGTTTTGTTGTTTAAACCCTTTCACCGTCTGTCCAATGCAATTCTCTGTTTTCTGCCATTTCTAGTCATTTTTGTTTAGTTCTCTTCTCCTTTTACAGTTCTTTTCATGCTGGTTCTAGTGACATGACATGCATGTAAAATTCTCAGCCTGGTCTTAAAAAGTCAGTTTAGTCATGAGGCAATGAAACAAATTTGAAGATGTAGGGACATTTGAGGGAAATAAGTGAAGGCATTTTGAGATCACTTCAAGCCCGAATTGTGTGAAACTGGGGCAGATAGAACGTAAAGAAACCCTATTGAAATGCATCATGCCGCATCAGATTGAAGTTAAAGGCAAGTTTGCCCAAATTGGCAGGGTTCGTTCGTGGTAATGAGAGTGAGGGTGTTGTCCAATGATGCTTTGTGTTTAACAAATGAAGAAGGCGAATGTGTGGATATGGTTATCAAGTCTGGCACAATCAAAAGATGTTACGAATGTTTTCTGTGGTTTGTTTAACTGTGTTGTTTGTACTTGGCATGTTCTGAAGATTGGAATGACGAAGGCATTTTGTTCTGCTATCTAAATACTTTATCCTTTGTTACCCCTTTGAGCCCTATTTATTTTTTTTCATGCACCTCTTTTGGAATCAGTAGCACAGTTCAGAAAACCAAGCACAAAAGATAAGTAAAGGCAAAAGAGAAAAGAGAAGGAAAAAGAGAAAAAGAGAAAGAAAAGAGAAAAAGAGAAAGAAAAGAATGAAAAGAGAAAGAAAAGAATGAGAAAGAAAAAAGAAAAAGAAAAGAGAAGAAAAACAACAAAAAGAAAAGAAACACAACAAAAAGAAGGGAAGAAGAGAAAAAGAAAAAGAAAAGAAAAATCACAACAAACAAAGCAATTTCTATGACATGAACTACGTTCGACCTGATTCCTTTTAAGGATACGTAGGCAGCCTCACGGTTCGGTCCCATCAAAGCAAAAATCCAAAAGTCCCCAAGCAAGGAACAGGGGCAGAAGTTGTGGTTGTTGTAAGAAATCTGATTCCAAAAGTTATAATTTTAAACCCATTTGAATTGTTTTGAGCCTTTAATACCCTTTCTTTCTAACCCTATCCAAAAGCCCACATTACGGTCCAAAGAAAGACCTTCTGATCAATCTTCGAGAGATGCCAAGTCAAGCAAGTAGAGGTGATTCATTTCAGGGGCAACACTCTGGTCCAAGCAGGAAAATAATGAAAATGAGAG
>NW_017673777.1:4282-42777 GCF_001879085.1 Nicotiana attenuata
CAATCAGATGGAAAGCACCAGACGGAGATGTGAAGATGACTAACGATGAGCATCAAAGCCCAGTTTCACAGTTCGGGGTAAAACAGGAGTTGAACATCAGACTTGCTTAACAGAATATCCACAAGTGCATGTCATGGTCATTAGAGTTGGTATCCACATCTGATAGGTTTCTACTTTGTAGCTTTCTTGTTAGGAATCATCTCTTTCCTTTGTCCTTTACTCTGTTCCTTTTGTTTTGTTTACTTCCTCTTCCTGAGTCTGTTTGGTCATAACAAGTGAGAAATGACTTCAAAATCTGCCACCGGCTTTCCAATTGCACAAAACGGGATCTGGCTAGCACATCAAAGTGTCATGAGTCAGGAAAAACAACAAGCGCACTGGTTTGGTAACAATCAACATGTTTTGGGATCCTTGTGAAATACAAAGGCTTGGTATATATCAATTCTTGAACAATCCAACAGAAGGGTTAGGGTGAACAAATCAAAGGTATTTCCTGTGATAAGATTGACAAAAGGGTGGTAAACCAGTGACGAGCAAGACCTTCCAAGCAGAAATCAAAGTTATCATGGCAAATGAGGGAGCCGTAGACCTCAAGGACAGGACCAGTGGTTTATGTCAAGAAAGAACAGCATACGCAATGTGGGGGTGACAAGTGTCGTGCTTTGGGGTTCATATGAGACACAAAGGTTGGTAAATGTCAGTTCAGGAGCAATGCAACAGATAGAAGGTATTGGGTTTGAACGGAGAAGAGGTATTTTTTGTGTTAAGGGTGACAAAGGAAGTGGTTAGTCAATGAACAAGCAAGGTCTTCGAATGGAAATCAGTTATCATGGCAAGTGAAGGAGCAAAAGACCTCGAGGCCAAGGCCAGTGGTTTAAGTCAAGAAAGAGCAGCATACACATGGAGTGGGGGGCAATGGACGTGCTTTGGGATTCATGTGAGACGCAAAGGTTGGGTAGATGCCAGTTCATGAGCAATGCAACAAATAGGGGATATTGGGTCTGAACGGAGAAAAGGTATTTTCAGTGATGCGGATGACAGAGAAAGTGCTTAGTCAATAAACAGGCAAGGTCTTCGAGTGGAAATCAGTTATCATGGGAAGTGAAGGAGCAATCGCCCTCAAAAGTCAAGGCCACAAACCAACCACCATATTTTTAAACTGACAAGATTTCTCTTTGATTGAAACAGGGCCAGAAAATTTCATTTGTTTCGGAGAAACCCTCCGTAAGGAAAGGTAGGCACCAAACAGGTATGACCGTAAACTCTTGGCTTAAAGGTTTGCATGTTTGAGATAGAATCCAATTAGGAGTTTTCAGGACCCTCCTGGAAAATGGGACCTAGTTTAAAATTCAAAACAATCATGAGTAGCATAATCTAGCGTAAATATACCCCAAAGGAATATAAGTTGGCTTAAAGATTTGCATGTATGAGATAGAATCCAATTAGGAGTTTTCAGGACCCTCCTGGAAAATGGGACCTATTTTAAAAATCAAAACAATCATAAGTAGCGAATCTAGCATAAATGTACCCCAAGGAATATAAGTTGGTTTCAGAGTTTGCATGTTTAAGATAGGATTCAATTAAGAGTTCTCAGGACCCTCCTGGAAAATGGGAGCTAGTTTGAAATTCAAAATAATCATGAGTAGCATAATCTAGCGTAAATGTACCCCAAAGGAATATAAGTTGGCTTAAAGGTTTGCATGTTTGAGATAAAATCCAATTAGGAGTTTTCAGGACCCTCCTAGAAAATGGGACCTAGTTTAAAATTCAAAACAATCATGAGTAGCATAATTTAGCATAAATATACCCCAAAGGAATATAAGTTGGCTTCAAAGTTTGCATGTTTAAGATAGGATTCAATTAGGAGTTGTCAGGACCCTCCTGAATAATGGGACCTAGCTTTAAGATTTCCATTAGATAACAAGATTTAGCGTAAGATCTGTTGTAGGGAAGTATAATTCAGTCGTAGGAGTTTTGTTGTAGGATAGTATAATTCAGCCGTAAGAATTGTCACTCTTAAGATAAAACTTGACTTTTTGATTTTCAGGACCCCCCTGGATAATGGAATGTAGTTTTAAGACCCTCTTAGATAACATGATTTAGCGGAAGTCACAAAATTTAGAAAATATAATTTAGCTTTAAAACTGTCATTGGGATCTAGCTTTCAAATTCTTGGTAATATTTGGTAAAATGATTTAGTTTAACACTCACCTATGTGCCCAGCTACCAAACTGGGGCAGAAAATTTTCTTTGTTTTGTCTATTTTTGTTGAACTCAGGTACCCGCTTGGAGAACAGGGAGAAGCAATTCAAGTTTCAGCAATCAGGCGCCCACCTGGAGAGCAAGGGAATACAGTTCAAGTTTCAACAATCAAGCGCCCACCTGGAGAGCAAGGGAATACAGTTCAAGTTTCAGCAATCAGGCGCCCACCTGGAGAGCAAGGGAGTACAGTTCAAGTTTCAGCTTTCAAGTTCTTATTGATATTTGGTAACATGATTCAGTTGACACTCACATATGTGCCCAGCTACCAAACTGGGGCAGAAAATTTTCTTTGTTTTGTCTATTTTTGTTGAAATCAGGTACCCGCCTGGAGAGCATGGGAATACATTTCAAGTTTAGCAGTCAGGAGCCCGCCTGGAGAGCATGGGAATACATTTCATGTTTAGCAGTCAGGAGCCCGCCTGGAGAGCATGGGAATACATTTCAAGTTTAGCAGTCAGGAGCCCGCCTGGAGAGCATGGGAATACATTTCAAGTTTAGCAGTCAGGAGCCCGCCTGGAGAGCATGGGAATACATTTCAAATTCAGCAGTCAGGAGCCCGCCTGGAGAGCACGGGAGTACAATTCAAATTCAGCAGTCAGGAGCCCACCTGGAGAGCACGAGAGTACAATTAAAGTTCAGCAATCAGGCGTCCACCTGGAAAAAGGGAAAGCATCTCAAAACACAGTTCAAGTTCAGCAGTCAGGCGTCCACCTGGAGAAAGGAAAAAGATCTCAGATTACAATTCAAATCGACAACAGAGAAATTTCACCGGAAGAATACAAGTCAGCATGGCAACAAAAGCTGCAAGATCAAGTCTGAAGAGATAGATAGGTTTTGTAATTCATAGACCATAGTTTAGTCTAGCTTCTTTTTATTTTTGACATGGTGTAATAAGTGGTTCAGTAAGCAGTAGCAGCAGCAGCAACAGTGAAATCACAGCTTCATAGTAGTCACAGCTACCAAACATTCCTGAACTACACTGACCTGATTCCTTTTTAGCCAAGGATATGTAGGCAACATCAGAAGCAGGGTGCGGTCAAATCTTTCAAAAAATGCTTCCCACGGAGTATTCAAACGGGCAAAAATCACTCGTATCCGCTCACTTTATCTTTGCACGAAAACTCTTCGTATTTCCGAGCAAAGAGGGGCAGCTGTGAGCACGTGATTTTTGCCCTATATGAATTACTCCCACAAATTCAAAACAAAACAATTTTTCCATTATTTGCAATTTTGTGAATTTTGTGGCATTTTCTGTCAAGTGTTTGCATTTGTCTGTGCATGTTTATTTTATTTAATTAATAAAAAGTACAAAAAATGTGTTGCATTTGCATTTAGGATTTAACTTTACATTTAGGATTAATTAACAAATTAGTTGTTTTATAAAAATGGAAAAATCACAAAAAATAGTTTAATTTGCACTTTTTAGTTTTAATTTTGAACTTTGGTAGTTGTCCTTCAATTTAGTTTTAACTAGGGTTAATTAATTCAATGTTAGGGTTATTTGGATTTAGGAATTAGTTTAGGTTTTAGTTAATTTAATTTGAAAAGAAATAAAAAAAAGGAGTTGGAGAATAAAAAGAGAATTTCAAAGGAAAAATGAATAAAACGGATTTTGGGCCAAATCTGTGTATTTTCTTCAGCCCAAATCAATTTCCTAGATACTCATTCATCTGAGCCCAAACCACCGCCCAGTACTCGGCCAATTCCAGCCCAAACCCGTCCCACACCCGGTCCGGTTCGCCTTAGCCAAAACGACGTAGTTACAATTCTAAACTACGTCGTTTCATTCTTTCCCCATCATTAAACGACCAAAATCGCCGTGGTTTCTCATTTAATTCAATTGAAACATTAACCAAACCTAATTCCCCCTTTCTCTGAAATTGCCGCCCACCTCCGCCGCCCGGAAATCGTCTCACGGCGGTGGAGCACCTTCAAATACCTCCAGATTTTAACCAGCCAACCCTCATCATCCCCTCTTTCATGTTCGACCATCGACTTCTTCAAAAGACCACCCAATCTCCTTGAATTGTAGATCCAAGAATTAAAAATCCAAACTTTCATCTCTTTTCCCAAAATTTTAGGATTAAACTATCAGGACATAGAGAATTGGCACGAACTCCGTAGTTTGCCAACAAAGGAAGCCCGTGTAAACATCAGGAACCCCCTGTTCCATGGCTGGGGTCAGATCTTTGGAGTAATCGCGTTGAACGTTCCCATCTCTTCAAGATTCTGCTTTATTTTCGTCTGGGCCTATGGTAAGAATTGTTGCATGAGTCGTAGACCATGGATGAGAATCTGGGTAACACTCATATGACAATTCCCACCATTTGGCCGAGTTTTGGCACCCCTCGGAGTCTCAAGTGGACCTATCACCTCCCTTTTCTAGTTCATCGATATGATCGTCTCCATTGGTATAACCTTCTTCTTTATTTCTTCATTTTTTTTCTCTCTACTGAATTCTTTCATCTTCTCTTCTTCTCCTCTTTTCTGTCTCGGATTAATTAGGTTTATTCATTAGGACATAATAGGTTAATTAGTTGATTGTTAGTTTGTGAATTAGTTTAACCTTGTTTGCTGAATGTTTTCTGAAAAGAGGTCTGTTTCTTAAACTTTGGGTTTTTTTTGATTTGGTTGATTTTGGTTTTAAAACCCGGATTGGGTATGAAAGCCCAAGAGTCGTTGGGCTCAATTGCAAAACGACCCATCAACACTTCAAGTTGGGTCTATTTGACCCATATTTCTGCCTGGCCCGGGGTAATTTCAGGGGTTAATTTGGGTAGTCTAGGTAAGGGAATCTTTGAGTAACTGATTAGGAAGCTTCTAGGAAGCTGGGTTTGGGGACATTTTGATAATCTGATATTTACATTAGGGGCAGTTGAGCAAAAATAAAAATAAGAAAAGGACTAAGGTGCAAATCTGTTTCTCATTAGGTTGCCCTAAGTGCCTTGCCTATAAAGGCACCTTACCTCGCATTTCAAGGCAGAGCTGAGGTGATAAAATCAGAGAAAATGAGATGGCTGAAGTTTTCATCAAAAGTTTTACTGTTCCATTGAACTCCCTGTGATTTCTTAAGTTTTTTTTAATTTCTGAAATGAGTTCTGATCTATCTGGGGATGAAATAGTTTGAATTTGGTGGTTCGAAAAGTTGGTTTGAAGTTTTGGTTGTTGATTTTTGACTGCTGCACATCAGTCTTTGGTTTAAAGTTGGTTCTGTGGTTATTTTCTGCTGTTGGCTACTGTTGTTGCTACTGCTGATCTTACCCCCCCCCCCCCTTTCCTTTCATTTCCAGGTATTTCTTTGGCTCTTAAGTGACATATGAAGTGTGAATCAGAAACATGTAATCAAGCTTGAAGAAATGATAATTGCTACATGTTTCTCTGTTAATTTTCTTCATTAGTTCTTTAGTTTAGTTGTCAAGTGCAGTCGTTTATGTCATTAATGTTGTATTTCATTTTGAGATTTGGATTTGAATTTGCTTTAATGTAATGATTCAGGATTGTTTGGACTTTTAAATGTGTTTACTGATTAAGGAGTAGGGCACTTAGCTGATTAGTTAAAGTTGTTTGGCTTGGCCAGTGTTAAAATGCATCAATTCGAATTTTGGGGTCCAATACCATCGATCCATATTCTGCTTCTCATTTAGTTTCCAAAACCTGCTTTCTTATGGCTAAAGCATGGTTTAATAAATTCAGGAATTAGCTGTCCAACCCTTCCCCTTTGTTTGTGTGATGATTCTGTTTCCATGAAGGATTTCAAATGGGAGTCATGTTTGTTTTGTGCTGGAAATATCTCAAGCCTAGTCTAGTTCTTCACATTATTTCTTTTAATAAGTTGATCATGAGACCGTCTAAGTATGCTAATGTGAGATCAGAATTCAGTATGTGAATTAAGTCTACTTGAAACCTTAGATTGTTCTTTTTCGTTGGCAATTCAAATGAATGATTTTAAATGATGAAATAGTGTCCAAATTCTGAATGTCTCATTACAACTGGATTTCACGCGGCGATTGAGGTTTAAGACAATGACTTGGGCTATAATTTTGGCCCAGTCGTGTTGAGTTCTCTTTACTGGGTGTTCCCGATTCTGGGCTTCACATTTGGAGCCCATCTATGGTCTTTTGGTTATTGACAAAATGATCATGGGGAAACAATGGATCCATAACTTGTTTGGACTCTTTTAGTAAGTGCAGGTTACTCCATTTGAGTTTAAATTTTCATTAATGGTTGGAAATTCCTCATGTCTTTTAATTAGTTGGCAAGTCTGTTAAATTAATCGAGGTGCGCCATAAATAAATGAGATCAAATAGTTATGGCCCTCACGAGTTAGTTTAGAAGCCTTTTGGTTAAAATAAATTGAGGTGCGTCGCGCCAAATAAAATCTCAAATGCGTGGCCCTCATTTAATCATTGCTTTAAAATCCTTAGAATTCGAGGCGTGCCATTTAGCAAATTTCCATTGCCCTCGCAAAGTTAAAAATGCGTAGTTGCTTTAGGCTCGTTGTTTTAATAATATTACCTTCCTAAACTCGGGTGTGCATTTCATGTGACCCAAATCTAAATCTTCATAACGTTGGATAAAATGTGTTTCGGATTGCGGGTGCATTTCATGTGACGCGGTCCAAAGACATGTTTTGGACAATGTTAAATCTTCTTTAAAATAAACAAAAGCGGTTAAAAGTAAAAATGCACATAGGTTCAAAATGTTCTTAAAACCAGATAATTATGCCAATTATAGCAGTTGAGCGACCATGCTAGAACCACGGAACTCGGTAGTGCCTAACACCTTCTCCTGGGTTAACAGAATTCCTTACCCGAATTTCTGGTTCGTGGACTGTAATACAGAGTCAACCCTTTCCTCGATACGGGATTCGAACCGGTGACTTGGGACACCATAAATCTCCCAAGTGGCGCCTCTGGATCTTTTTAATTAAATAATCCTGTTTCGATTGTCACTTCAAGTTGGAAATAACTCCTTTATTATACCTCTTCCGGGGGGTGTAGAAAAAAGGAGGTGTGACACTCCCCAACTTAAACAAACGTTCGTCCTCGAACGAGTCAAGTAACATACTTGAAGCCTCAAACAGGTGAGGATATCTGCTCCGCATCTCCCGCTCGGTCTCCCAGGTAGCCTCCTCCACGGGCCGACCTCTCCACTGCACCTTCATCGAAGCTATATCTTTTGATCTCAACTTCCGAACCTGACGCTCCAGAATAGCTGCTGGCTCCACATCATAAGTCAAATCACCCTCCAACTGAACCGTGCTGAAATCCAGAACATGGGACGGATCTCCAATATACTTCCGGAGCATAGAAACATAGAACACTGGGTGCACACTCGACAAGCTGGGTGGCAAGGCAAGCTCATAAGTCACCTCCCCGATCCTCCGAAGTACCTCAAAAGGTCCAATGAACCGCGGACTCAACTTTCCTTTCTTTCCAAATCTCATAACTCCCTTCGTGGGAGAACCCTTCAACATGACCTCCTCACCAACCATGTAGGACACATCTCGAACCTTCCTGTCAGCATAACTCTTTTGCCTCGACTGCGCTGTGCGAAGTCTCTCCTGAATCACCTTCACTTTATCTAAAGCATCCTGAACCAAATCTGTCCCCAATAGCCTAGCCTCACCGGGCTCGAATCAACCAACTGGAGATCAGCACTGCCTCCCGTACAAAGCCTCATATGGAGCCATCTGGATACTGGACTGGTAATTGTTATAAGCAAACTCTGCAAGCGGTAGAAACTGATCCCATGACCCTCCGAAATCAATAATGCAAGCGCGTAGCATATCCTCCAATATCTGAATAGTGCGCTCGGACTGCCCGTCCGTCTGAGGGTGAAAAGTTGTGCTCAACTGTACCTGAGTATCCAACTCTCACTGAACAGACTTCTAGAACTGGGAAGTAAACTGAGCGCCCCGATCGGAAATGATAGAAACTGGGACACCATGCAGCCGAACAATCTCCCGAATATATATCTCTGCTAACCGCTCTGAAGAATAAGTAGTACAGATAGGAATGAAGTGCGCGGACTTGGTCAGCCTATCCACAATCACCCAAATAGCGTCGAACTTCTTCAAAGTCCGTGGAAGCCCAACTACAAAATCCATAGTGATCTGCTCCCACTTCCACTCTGGAATATCCATCCGCTGAAGCAAGCCACCCGGTCTCTGATGCTCATATTTCACCTGCTGACAATTGAGACACCGAGCTACAAATCCCACAATATCTTTCTTCATTCTCCTCCACCAGTAATGTTGCCTCAGATCCTGATACATCTTTGCGGCTCCTGGATGAATAGAATACCGCGAGCTATGGGCCTCCTCCAAAATTAACTCCCGAATCCCATCCACATTGGGCACACAAACCCGGCCCTGAATCCTCAATATCCCATCATCTCCAATAGTCACATCTCTGGCATCATCATGCTGAACGAGCAAATGTGGATCATCATACTGGCGCTCTCTGATGCGCTCATATAGGGAAGACCGAGGAACCACACAAGCCAATACCCGACTGGGCTCCGAAATATCCCACCTCACGAACCGATTGGCCAAAGCCTGAACATCAACCGCAAGAGGTCTCTCCCCAACTGGAATATATGCCAAACTCCCCATACTCACTGCCTTTCGGCTCAAAGCATCGGCCACCATATTGGCCTTCCCCGGATGGTACAATATGGTGATGTCATAGTCCTTAAGCAACTCCAACCATCTCCGCTGCCTCAAATTAAGGTCCTTTTGCTTGATCAAATGCTGAAGACTGCGATGATCAATGAATACCTCACAAGATACGCCATACAAGTAATGCCTCCAAATCTTCAACGCGTGAACTATGGCAGCCAACTCCAAATCATGAACGGGGTAGTTCTTCTCATGGGGCTTCAACTGACGAGAAGCATAAGCAATAACTCTACCCTCCTGCATCAACACACAACCAATCCCTACCTTGAAGCATCACAATATACGATATATGAACCTGAAGCTGTTGGCAAAACCAACACTGGAGCTGTGGTCAAAGCTGTCTTGAGCTTCTGAAAGCTCTCCTCACACTCGTCCGACCATACAAATGAAACACCCTTCTGAGTCAACTTGGTCAAGGGCGATGCGAGAGATAAGAATCCTTGAACAAACCGGCGATAATAGCCTGCCAAACCAAGAAAGCTACAAATCTCTGTGGCTGAGAACGGTCTGGGCCAACTCTGAACCGCCTCTATCTTCTTTGGGTCAACCTGAATACCCTCACTGGACACCACGTGTCCCAAGAATGCCACTGAACTGAGCCAAAATTCACACTTGGAGAACTTTGCATAAAGCTTCTCCTCCCTCAATCTCTGCAACACAACCCTCAAATGATCGGTGTGCTCTTCCTGACTACGCGAATATACCAGAATATCATCAATGAAAACTATGACAAATGAGTCAAGATAAGGCCGGAACACGCTGTTCATCAAATGCATGAACGTTGCTGGGGCATTGGTCAGCCCAAAAGACATAACCAGGAACTCATAATGACCATATCTAGTCCTGAAGGCCGTCTTAAGAATATCCGAATCCCTGATCTTCAATTGGCGATAACCCGAACGGATATCAATCTTGGAGAATACTCTCGCTCCTTGAAGCTGGTCGAATAAATCATCAATGCGAGGCAAAGGATACTTGTTCTTAACTGTTACCTTGTTCAATTGCCTATAATCAATGCACATTCTCATAGTGCCATCCTTTTTCTTCACAAACAGAACCGGCGCACCCCAAGGTGACACACTAGGCCGAATGAACCCCTTATCTAGGAGTTCCTGAAGCTGCTCCTTTAACTCCTTCAACTCCGCTGGTGCCATACGATACGGCGGAATAGAAATGGGCTGAGTGCCCGGCACCAGGTCAATACCAAAATCAATATCCCTGTCCGGTGGCATGCCCGGCAGGTCTACAGGAAAAACATCAACGAAATCCCTCACAACTAGGACAGAATCAATACTGGGAGCCTCAACTCCGACATCCCTCACAAAGGCAAGATACGATAGACAACCTTTCCCAACCATACGCTGGGCCTTCAAGAAAGAGATCACTCTACTAGGAACATAATCAGTCACGCCATGCCACTTGATCCGTGGCACACCCGGTATAGCCAATGTGACTGTCCAAAATAGCGTGACACGAAGATAACCAATCCATGCCCAGAATGACATCGAAATCCACCATACTCAATAATAAAAGATCAACTCGGGTCTCCGGACCCCCAATAGTTACCACACACGACCGGTACACACGGTCTAAAACAACAGTATCACCCATCGGGGTAGATACATGAACAGGTAAAGCAAGAAACTCATGAGGAGTACCCAAATAGCGAGCAAAGTATGATGGCACATAAGAATAGGTGGAACCGGGATCAAATAATACAGAGGCATCTCTGTGGCAGACTGAAATAATACCTGTAATGACAGCATCAGAAGCAATGGCATCGGGTCTGCCGGGAAGAGCATAAGAAACGGGCCTGACCGCCCCCTGATCGACCTCCCCCTCTGGGGCGACCCCTGGCTGACTGATCCCCACCCCTAGCTAGCTGGGCGGGTGGTGGTGGAGCAAATAGCGCTGAAGCTGATGACTAACCCCTCTACTAGGATGAACTAGCAACACGACGGGGACACTGCCTCCTCATATTCCCAAACTCCCCGCACTCATAGCAACTCCCCGGTGCCGGAGATGGGGATTGAAGGGAACCCCTCGCACCGGAGTGACTAGCAGATGCACTCGGTATAGAAGAGCCCTGAAGAGATGGAGCACGGGATGAGCTCTGAGCTGGAAGGGCACTAAGTGATGAATGACCCTGGTGTGAACTGTGGGAACCATGACCCAATGACGCCCCACGATAACCTGAGCGATCAGATTGACCATGACGGAACTGTCGGCCTTTGCCGTGCTGAAACTGTCCCCTCGAAGGGCCACCACTGTAGCTACCAGATCCTCGAGGCCTCTTGGCCTCCCTCTCCTCTCGCTCCTGGCGACGGACAGACTCAATCTCCCTGGCAATATCCATAACCTCCTCGAAGGTAGCACCAGTCACCCTCTCCCTGGTCATAAGAATACGGAGCTGATATGTGAGACCATCAACAAACCTCCTGATCCTCTCTCGGTCTGTGGGAACCAACCAAACCGCATGACGGGCTAACTCAGAGAACCGCATCTCATACTGCGTCACCGTCATCTCCCCCTGACGCAGCTGCTCAAACTGCCTGCGCAGCTCCTCTCGGCGCGACTGTGGTACATACTTCTCCAGGAAGAGAATAGAGAACTGCTGCCAAGTAAGGAGCGCTGCACCAGCAGGCCTACGCCTCTCATACGCCTCCCACCAAGTGAAGGCAGCCCCCGAAAACTAAAAGGCAGTGAATGCCACACCACTAGTCTCAAGAATCCCTGCTGTACGAAGCACCCGCTGGCACTGATCCAAGAAACCATGGGCATCCTCACCCTCTGCGCCGCTGGAGTCTACCAAACCTCTCAAGTCGACGCTGCTCATCATCCGGCATAGCTGGTACCACAAACTCCTGAGCTGGTGCAACCGGCTGGGCTGGAGGTGCCCCCGGTGTCTGGAGTCCCTGCACAAACTGCTCAGGTGTGCGAGCAACGGGGGTCTGGATGCCTCCCCCGGTCTGAGAAGTAGTTGCGACCGTAGTAGCTGAGACCGCCTGAGCCAAACCGGTACACACTGATAAGATCTGAGCTAAAGCCTCCTGAAGGCCTGGAATCACAATAGGCACAGCTGGTGCCTGTGCTAGTGCTGCTGCAGCGTCCATAACTGGGGCCTGATCCGGAACTGGGGCAGCTGGTGGATCTGCAGGTGCTGCTCTAGCTGCTCTGCCTCTACCACGACACGGTCGCGTCTTCGGCCTCTAGTGGCACTGGTGGTCGTCCATCCTGCCTGGTAGCACGTGTCCTCACCATCTGTGAGAGAATGGAATAATAAAAGTTTAGTACTCGGATCAACAATTCGCACAACAAGAATTCAAGAATATGAAGTTTTTCCTAAAGGTTCTGCAGCCTCTCGAGGATAAATACAGACGTCTCCGTACCGATCCGCGAGACTCTACTAAACCGGCTCATGACTCGCGAGACCTATGTAACCTAGGCTCTGATACCAACTTGTCACGACCCCAAGTACCGGTCGTGATGGCGCCTATCACATTACTAGGCAAGCCAACTAATCCATAAACCACAACCCTTTTTACGCTAACATTTAAGCCATTTGCTATCACAAGTTCTAGATACTAAATTCGTAATAAGCGTTAAAATAGCAGAAATATGCGGAAGGTAAAAATAACAATAACTACACAGCCCCAACAATTTGGTGTCACGAGTCTAGAGCCTCTAATACAAGTCTGAACATCTACTACATCAATAGTCTAGGAAATTGCGGAAAAGATAACAAAATAGAGGGGAGAGATCAGGGCTGCGGACGCCATGCAGCTACCTCGAAATCCCCGACAAATGCTGATAACTGAAAAGCTCTCACTCGGCCGCTCGGGCACCTGGATCTGCACACAAGGTGCAGGGAGTAACGTGAGTACGCCAACTCAGTAAGTAACTAAAGTAAATAAGTACTGAAAGCAGTGACGAGCAGTTCAAAAACATATAACTGAAAATCACAGGATAACATATCAACTTTACAATTTAAAGGCAGTTTAATCAAAGAATCAGCTCTTCCAGTTTAAAATATTTGAAATCAGATACCTAACAACATGGTCACAGAGACTTATTTGAAAACAGAGGGAAATCAGTGAAAACATCCTAAATGGGCCCCTCGGGCAAGGAATCACTCGAAATACGGCCTCTCGGGCAGCCTCTCAGTCTCTCGTGACTCAACCCTCGTCATTCTGTCTCACAACATCTCATAATAATAGAAATCATAATATATATATATATATATATATATATATATATATCGTTGCGGCGTGCCCGATCCATATACTTATAGTCGACTACGCTCACTGGGGGTGTGCAGACTCCGGAGGGGCTCCTACAGCCCAAGCGTCATATCGCTGCGGTGCGCAGCCCGATCCAATATATATATATATCGCTGCGGCGTGCAGCCCGATCCGTATCTCACATATATATAAATGTCCTCACACTTAGGTCCTCGACCTCTCTCCGTCATTAACCTCACAGCCTCTCGGGCACAACAGTGGAAATTAGGAAACTCAGCCCAAATAGTTCTCTCTTTTAAAAGTGACAAGAATAAACCAGTTTTATGCGTTTAAACAGGTAAAGCATGACTAGAGCTATATGTTTTTTAGCTAAGTAAAGTGAGGTAAAAACAGTCAAAATAGCCCCTAAGGGTTTCTACAGGTCGGCTACAAGGCCCCAAACATGGTCATACAGCCCATAACACAGTATAAACTATTCAAAATACGGGATAATTATAATATTTCCAAACCTAAACACGCGACTTAATAGTCGCTACGGGACGGACCAAGTCACAATCCCCGACCGGTGCACGGCNATTTCTGTTGTTCTTATGGTGAGAACGAGAGTTTAAAGCACGAAGGGTGATGACGTGCACGTGTTACTGTTTCATTATTCCTATTGAAACAAATATGGTGTTCAATATGCTTCTCTATTGATTACTGTTAGAAATTGATATTCCCCGCAGCATGTTCCCTTCCCATCTTTATCTGTTATTTCCTGTTATTATTGTTCTGTTCGTATATGATTTAACTGCACAGGTTTATATGATCGTCGTGTCCTAGCCTCGTCACTACTTCGCCGAGGTTAGGCTCGACACTTACCGGTACATGGGGTCGGTTGTACTGATACTGCACTCTGCACTTTTTGTGCAGATTTCGGTGCCAGACCTTGTGAGTAGCTTGAGGTTGCTGCCTTCAGTCCAAGAAGACCAAGGTAGATCTGCTGGCGTTCGCAGAGCCTGAAGTCCCATTTCCCTGCTTTAGTTGCTTCTGTCTCTTCTATTTCGAGAACAGTTGTACTTCTTTCAGACTTATATTTGTAGTAAATCTTAGTCGTCTGTGGATTGTGACACTAGATCTACGGGGTAGCTATGTACTTGAGTTGTGGCACTGTTATATTACTTCCGCATTTCTTAGTTATTTTGTTTTAACTATTATCTATCCCCGTTTGGTTAATAATAATGGTAGCAAAGCTATAACTATCGGCTTTCCTAGCTTTCACGAGTAGGCGCCATCATGATTCCCGAAGGTGAGAAATCTGGGTCGTGACAAATAACTATCCGGAATACAAATTTGGACAGAAGGTAAATATATACACTGGAAGAGACTATGTCGGCTGCGGGTCACCTCGAGAGATGCAGCTCACCTAAGTCTCCGTATCATCCATGCTGCTATGCACGTTAGGCCGCTAGAGGTACATGTGCATGTGCAACAAAAATGCACAGCAAGTGTAGCATGAGTACAAAAACAACATGTACTCAGTAAGTATCCCGTCTAATCTCGAAGAAGTAGAGACGAGAGGTTGACTTCGACACTTACTAATGGTACAATAATAATGCCCAAATAATATAGTAATCAAGGATTTTTATAAACATGACTGTAACTCAATAGAATGAGGAAAATAAATAATTCTTTTATTCATAGGGAAATTTCCAAATTCGTTTTCATCAATTATACATTTATTCTCAAGTCAGAGAGAAACAATATCAACATCAATGAATTTCAAGGCAAGCAATACAAGCATGCGCAAATCATGCCGAGGTCGTACGGCCCGATCCAACAATATTTAAATTGTGCACTGCCAGAGGGTCGAATGGCGCGAACCATAGATGCATCTATTACCCCGCTCGCGCATCATACATGCGACGCGGTCAAATATAAATCACCAAACAGTCAATCAAGAATTTATCAGGGAAACAATTATCCAATAAAAGGCAATCTCTCTTTTTAAAAATCAAGAAACGATGTCTAGTTTTTAGAAATTCATTTACACGTTCAATATGTTTTTAAGCATTTCAGATTGACAACAAGATTGCAAATATTACAAATAAAGCATGCTTTTGGGTCCTAGACTACCCGGACTTAAGCATAATAGTAGCTACGCGCGGACTCTCGTCACCTCGTGCGTACGTAGCCCCCACAAATAGAAGCACATATCCAATTAATTCACCTATGGGGACAATTCCCTCTTACAAGGTTAGAAAGGAGACTCACCTCGCTCCGAAGTTCCACAACCGGCATTCCACGCCCTTCCGAAGACTCAAATTGATGCACAACGTTCCAAAACTAGCCAATAATTATGTAAACCCATTAATACATGTTCAATTACTCATAATAATCTAATTTATAACAATATCTAACCCCGATCGAAAAATTAACAAAAATGCCCTCGGGCCCACGTGCCCAGATTTCGAAATTTTTCGAAGATAAACTTTACCCATAACCTCACGAACTCAAATATATAATTTACTCTCAATTTCACGTCCAAAATCGTGGTCAAAATCCAAGAACACCAATTTTTTAGGTTTTTCCCTCAAACCCCAAGTTTTTACCAATTTTCATGCTAAAATCTATACATAATCAATGTATTTAACTCAAGACTAGCATAAACCACTTACCTCATGCTTGGTGATGAAAAATGGCACCTCAAAATTGCTCCAAAATCGGCTCCAATGGAAGAAACAGGGTTGAAATGAACACAACCTCCGATTTAAAGAACCTCACTGTATGACCGCATCTGCGGCTGTATGACCGCATCTGCGGTCTCTTAACTTCTAGCCAAACACAGCATTTGCGACTCCCATGGCGGCTTCTGCGGCTCCGCACCTGCGGCCAAAACCTCGCAGGTGTGGTTACACCACATATCAGCTGCCTCAACTCTTCCTCAAATTCTAAAATTGATCCGTTAACCATCCGGAATCCACCCGAGGCCCCCGGAACCCCGTCCGATCACTCCCACCAGTCCCATAACATAACGCGGACTTACGCGAGGCCTCAAATCACATCAAACAATGCTAAAATCACAAATCACACTCCATTTCAAACTTGATGAACTTTTAGAACTTCGAACTTCTTCATTCGATGACGAAACCTATCAAATTGCCTCCGATTGACCTCAAATTTTGCACACAAGTCATATTCAACATTACGGACCTATTCCAACTTCCGGAATCGGAATCCGACCCCGATATCAAAAAGTCCACTTCCGGTCAAACTTCTCAAAAACCTTCAAATTTCTAACTTTAGCCAAACGACTCCAAAGTTACCTACGAACCTCCAAATCAACTTCCGATACGGAGCTATTCTCAGACTTGAAATCCCAAACAGACATCGTTAACACTAAAATGCACTTCATCCCAAATTTATGAAGTTCACCCAAAAATGCTAACTTCCACAATAGGCGCCGAAGCACTCCCGGGTCATCCAAAACCCGATCTGGACGTACGCCCAAGTCCAAAATTATCACACGAACCTGCTGGAACCTTCAAATCCCGATTCCAAGGTCGTTTACTCAAAAATCCAAATCCTTGTCAATTCCTCCAGCTTAAAGCTTCCGAAATGCGAATTCTCTTTCCAAATCAACTCCGAACTTCTTGGAATTCAATTCCGATCATGCGTAGAAGTCATAATACCTGAAGTAAAGCTGCTTAGGGCCTCAAATTACTGAACCACGCCCTAGAGCTCAAAACGACCTGTCGAGTCGTTACATATACACAATCCTTCATATCCTAGGTAGAATAATTTCTTGTATAATACTATGCCATGATAGTTTCTAGCTGAATTGTTTAATATAAAAGCCTTTTCAAAATAATTAAACTTAGACACTAAACAAATAATGAGGAGAAAAGAATCTACTCAATTTGAGATTATTGGTTATGATGATGTATGCATTATTATGGGATTAATTAGTATATTATGATACCATAATCAAAGATAATGCCAACAGGTTACTTTAACATCATCAATCAATATCATTTATATAAAATTTCAAAAAGCATCCAAAATACTATCGGATACAATAATCACCTACTGCGTCTTTACTATCTAACTTTCTGTTGTAATTTGTAGTAACATTTTGCTCAAGCATAAGTTAATATTACTACAAAAATGTGTTCTTTCCTTTGCTATGCCAGTGAACTTCTCAGTTATATGGACTCCTACTCCAGTTGACGACCCTTCTTTCTTGCCTTGGAATAAAATAAACTAGAGAAGCTTTTGCAAAATTATGACTGGATATTTGGAAATATCGTGTGATTTATGCAATAGTGGAAAGGATACTGCTTACCTGTTTTATTTAAAGTATGATCTCCTTGAACAAGTTGTAACTACTAGATTTGCATATTTGATGCCAATGCAAATCTAGTCACTCAAGTCTAACACCTTCACTTCTTTTTGCAAGTTGATGCTACAGATAAATTTGCCATCATCCTTAAGTGAGTCAATTACTATCCGGAAATAATACCATATACATTATCAGTCTCTGGTTTATCCATTTCCTCTTCCAGGATAATTCTTTATATCTACAACAACTGCTACAAAATGCCTTCTCACCTCAAAAAAGAACACACACAGAAATATAATTCAGGACATAATGCATCACATATATTGTTCTTACAAAAAGGAAAGGTACAAGAATTTAATTATCAATGTATTACTACATAGTGAAAAGATTATTTATTTATTCAGTTAAATGGACATTATTTTCTGTCTTTAAATCTACTTATATTTGTCTGCTTGAATTCTTGGGATGGTTGGCAAACTGATAGCCTTAAATCTGAATGTCAATCACAACAAGTACACTGTGTGTTTGCTGGGTAAGTTTGAACCTCCGCCAATTGAATAAAGCATTTGCTTTTCTTGAGAGTAGATGTTGGTAAATATCTACTTAGGAAGGAGCTTGAGTAAAAACGAAGTCTATAGACACATGGTTTACCAATAAAAAGAATAGAGAAAGTGAACCTTAGTAAACTATCAAACTTGTTTTGATAAGTAAGTTACAAACAAAAAAATCCATGATGTAGATATATCTTTTAATTCAAACATGTCTTTTACTCCCATATGGAATATATCAAGGGAGGTGAATTTTTAAGATACTGTATCTCATTTGCAATTGAAAAAATTTGTCACGATCCCAAATACCGGTCGTGATGGCGCCTATCACATTACTAGGCAAGCCAACTAATTCATAAACCACAACCCTTTTTACTCTAACGTTTAAGCCATTTGCTATCACAAGTTCTATATACTAAATTCATAATAAGCGTTAAAATAGCAAAAATATGCGGAAGGTAAAAATAACAATAACTACACAGCCCCAACAATCTGGTGTCACGAGTCTGAAGCCTCTAATACAAGTCTGAACATTTACTACATCAATAGTCTAGGAAATTGCGGAAAAGATAACAAAATAGAAGGGAGAAATCAGGGCTGCGGACGCCATGCAGCTACCTCAAAATCCCCGGCAAATGCTGAATAACTGAAAAGCTCTCACTCGGCCGCTCGAGCACCTGGATCTGCACACAACAGGGAGTAACGTGAGTACGCCAACTCAGTAAGTAACTAAAGTAAATAAGTACTGAAAGCAGTGACGAGCAGTTCAAAAACATATAACTGAAAATCACAGGATAACAGATCAACTTTATAATTTAAAGCCAGTTTCATCAAAGAATCAGCTCTTCCAGTTTAAAACATTTGAAATCAGATACCTAACAACATGGTCAACAGAGACTTATTTGAAAACAGAGTAAAATCAGTGAAAACATCCTAAATGGGCTCCTCGGGCAAGGAACCACTCGAAATACGGCCTCTCGGGCAGCCTCTCAGTCACTCGTGACTCAACCCTCGTCATTCAGTCTCACAACATCTCATAATAATAGAAATCGTAATAACCGTCGCGGCGTGCAGCCCGATCCATATATTTATAGTCGACTACGTTCACTGGGGGTGTGCAGACTCCGGAGGGGCTCCTACAGCCCAAGCGTCATATCGCTGCGGTGCGCAGCCCGATCCAATATATATATATATCGCTGCGGCGTGCAGCCCGATCCGTATCTCACATATATATAAATGTCCTCACACTTAGGTCCTCGACCTCTCTCCGTCATTAACCTCACAGCCTCTCGGGCACAACAGTGGAAATTAGGAAACTCAGCCCAAATAGTTCTCTCTTTTAAAAGTGACAAGAATAAACCAGTTTTATGCGTTTAACAGGTAAAGCATGACTGAGCATATGTTTTTAGCAAGTAAAGTGAGGAAAAACAGTCAAAATGCCCCTAAGGGTTTCTACAGGTCGGCACAAGGCCCCAAACATGGCATACAACCCATAACACAGTATAAATATTCAAAATACGGGATAATATAATATTTCCAAACCAAACACGCGACTTAATAGTCGCTACGGGACGGACCAAGTCACAATCCCCACCGGTGCACGCCCACACGCTCGTCACCTAGCATGTGCGTCACCGCGTTTATCAATACAAGTCAAATACCGGGGTTTTTGTACCCTCAGTTCCAGATTTACAATGGTTACTTACCTCAAACCGGTGAAAATGCTACTCCGCGACGCCTTTGCCCCTCGAATCGGCCTCCATTCGCGTCGAATCTATCCAAAATCACAACGAGGACGTCAAAGTATGCTAAGGGGACGAAGCCCAAGCGAAAACAATCAAAATAATACCAAAATTCCGAAATTACCAAAACCCGACCCCCGGGCCCACGTCTCGAAATTCAGAAATTCTTATATCAATAGATTCCTTATCTCCCCACGAGTTCATACATATCAAAAGTGTTCAAATTCGATCCCAAATGGTCCTTCAAATCCCAATTCAAAAGTCCAATTTCTCAAGCCCTAGTTCTTCAATTTTTGGCTTAGCTTTCATGATTTTCTAGGTGGAATTCACATAATAATTGAGTTTTTAGTCCAAGAATCTTACCTCCCAACCCCTTGAATCCCTCTTCAATCTCCTTCAAAAATCTCCAAAAACGAGCAGCTATGGGTGAAAATAGACCCACCTTCGCGAAAGACTTCTTTTAAATCCTTCTGACCAATGATACCCGTATCTGCGGTCAAAAACCCGCTTCTGCGGTACCGCATATGCGGTATACTCCACCGCTTCTGCGGAATTCACTTACTCAGCCTACATCGCATCTGCGATTAAACTCCCGCATCTGCGATTCCGCAGATGCGGCCACCATACCGCTTCTGCGGTCTCCGCCCATCTGCCCCTTTTCGCTTCTGCGATAAATCAACCGCATCTGCGGTACCCAAACCGCAGATGCGAAAATACCAGAAGCAGCAAATCTGAAGCTGCAATCAACATCTAACTTCTCCGTTAAGCACCCGAAATCACCCCGAGGCCCCCGGGACCTCAACCAAAGCCAACATATCCTAATACCTTATTTAAACTTGTTCCAATGATCAAAACACTTCAAACAATGCTAAATCAACCAAAACACCTCGGATTCAAGCCTAAGTTTCCAAAACTTCCAAATTCCGCTTTTGATCAAAAACCCAATCAAACCACGTCCGAATAACCTGAAACTTTACACACACACATCCCAAATGACATAACGAAGCTACTGCAACTCTCTGAATTCCATTCCGACCCCTGGATCAAAATCTCGCCTATCAACCGGAATTCGCCAAAATATCAACTTCGCCAATTCAAGCCTAAATCTACTCCGAACCTCCAAAACCCATTCCGATCACGCTCCTAAGTCACAAATCACCTCCCGAAGCTAACCGAACCATCGGAACTCACATCCGAGCCCTCTAACACATAAGTCAATATCCGGTTGACTTTTCTAACTTAAACTTCCTTAAAAGAGACTAAGTGTCTCAAACTTCACCAAAACCATTCTGGATGCAATCCAACCAACCCGATACCATAAAATACGGATAACAAAGCATAAAGAAGCAGAAATGGAGGAAACGGAGCGGTAACTCATGAGACGACTTGCCGGGTCGTCACATTTTTAAAGGGTAAAAAAGGCGAACGACTTTTCGCTAAGGGTTTTCGTGCTTTTAATATAGTAGTATAGCTAGAGATAGATATAGATGAGAAGCATCCATAGCCATACAAATGTTTAATAGATTTAAGATCTCTCGCTTTAAAAGTTTTATAAATATTATAACTCATTTACAACAACAACAACCCAATAGACTCCCACCCAGTGAGGTCTGGGGAGGGTAATGTGTACGCAGACCTTACCCCTACCCCGGAGGGGGTAGAGAGGCTATTTCCGGGAGACCCTCGGCTCAGAGAAAATAGATCTGTGACAACGAAACTCGTAAAAATAATATCAACAACGTGAGAGACAACAAATAAATGGAAAAGCAGCACCATAAATATTATACAAAAGTGTGAAACACAACATAAAACGACAAATTTCAAAAGTATTTCTTTCTTTATTAAAGTTTGTGCTAAGTCAAACTACGCCAAACAAAATAAAAAACGAAGAAAAAAGCGAAGCTATCTATCGACGATTACAATTCTGTTACGGTTTTCCAGTTTAATCAATATGGTAAGGATATTTTGCAAACATTAACTGATAGAAAAATCATTTTATACGAAAAGAATTGATCCACAAAAACCAACATAGTTCTGTAAATTCTAACTCTTTCTTTAGATTAGAATGAAACCTTTCAATACTCAAGATATCCCGCGGGCAATGTCTATTCATAACGAAGGATCTGTTTTTTATCTCTATATATTATGTTTTGAATCTCCTTGACATAGTTCAAAAGCGAAGCTTAGTGGTTAAGGGGGTTCAAATTCTTTGTAATGTCATTGGTTCAATTCCTACTAACTAAAATCTTTTTTAACTTTTTTTGTTTTTGAACCTCCTTAGCGGAAATCCTGACTCCGCCACTGGTGATAAGCCCGTAAATTCGTTCATGCCACACCTTGCACAAACAATATAATTAGTGAGCTAGGCTGTTACCTATGATATTATAGTCACTCCGCGAGTAACATCGGGTGATGATGGTTCAAGCCTCAGTGTTTAATTGAATTTAGGCGGTTCCCCCATCTTTGAGATTATGGTGGAGCAAACCGCAACGGGGATATTGAGTCTATAAGAGAGGTGTATGTAACACCCCTCGAATCTCACATCGATAAAACACGGGAGAAATATTAAGCATATAAGAAAGTAAGCTTTGGACGTCGTGCCAGCTTAAGCTCAAAGCGAACAATATCAGCAACAGGTTGGGCTGTTACAAAAAGGTCAGCCTCAACCACTAGCCTAAGACATTTCTGGACTCTTATAAACTAACAACTAAGTTGGTTAATCTTTATACTTTATCAAAGACAAAAAGATAGCCCCTACTATTATGAAAGATTGACAAATAGTTGAAATACATTTATGGGTCAGACAGCATTTTGTGGACACAAAAGATGAAGTAATAAATGCTCAGCCCATACTTCCTTGAGCCCATTTCTTTTATTTTTGCAGCTAAACATACCAAACAAGAAGGTGTGGTCCAAATACTTGGCGCTAGTGATGTTGATAGATTGATGATTTGACCAAACTGTACACGTAAAGGAAAATTCGGCACAATTATAAGGAGATGTAGTTTTGTTCTCCGTTATAATATTATTTTAGTGGACGTTCGGACATAAGAATTGTAAAATTTTAAAAAACGGTGAAAAAAAATTTCAAATGAAAATGGTATTTGAAATTTAGAGATATGTTTGGACATGAATATAATTTTGGGTTGTTTTTTAAGTTTTGTGAGTGATTTGAGTGAAAATTTTGAAAAATAGTTTTTTAGATTTTTTCAAATTTTTGAAAATTTTCAAAATGCATCTTCAAGTGAAATTGAAAATTTTATGAACAAACGCTAATTCCGGAAACAAGTGAAAATTTTTTGGAAAAAAGAGAAAAAATTTCTTATGTCCAAACAGGCTCATAGTTATATGACTTTTCGGATTACAGAGGTTTGTAAGCCGGTATAAATTCTTTTTTAGTTATATGACCTTTTTATGGAGATCATAAAAAATAATACAGAAGATATTTGAAAATAACATAGGAAATCTTTGCAGTATCATTTTCTTGAATTCAAATCGTAAATGAGAATAGGAGATCATTTTCTCCCCGTGATAAATGGTGGTGTTTTCATGGCAATTTAGGGCCATAATTATCAGTAATTAGTGACTGATAAATTCATTTAAAACCAACAAATGCAGATCTAATGTTCATTGACAAGTTTTATTTTAGCTTGTTACCTACAGAAGTTTTATGCGTTAAATTTTTGATAAAAGGTCCGATAAAAATAATGGGTGGTAAAAGCAACATTTACTTTATACTACTTCACTATTAAGTAAGTGAAAAATAATGGGTGGTAAAAGCAATATTTGCTTTATAACAATAATGGATGGTAGAGAAGTTATAAGTGCCAAATTTGTCAAAAAGTTAAAAGTGTGAAAAGATTAAAGCTAATTTTCCACTAAAAAGAAAGATGATCAAGGCTACAATGCCTAACAGTGGTAGATATATAAATTATGGATTTGTATTAAAAGACGGAATTAATAAGGAAAAATATTGATGGAAAATTAAGAGTGGGGAAAGCAAAACTAATTTGTTTATATTGGTACTTTTTTATTTAAAAAATATTATTTGAAGGCTAAGAGATTAATTTTGTATAGTCGATCTCCCAAAGTATTCCCCCTTGATTCCTGGAAGAATTACCATCTTTCTTTCTTTTCTTTTGGTGATGTGTAAACTACTTTTTGTTGTTGTTAAACTAGGGAACTTGTAGCTACTACCCTTCGGGCGCATTCTAGGTAAACTCGACTTAAGTGCAATAGCTTACAAATCACGCTAGAGAAGTAAATTGTATTAGGTAAGTCCTGTGTGACGAGCTCGATCGAGAAAGTATGCAGAGGGTCAAAATTTGATCACGCCCAACTCTAGTCCTAAAAAGGATAAGCGGTCGCTGCAAATATAATCCGGTCTAAAAGTCTGGAGTCGAATCCCACAGAGAACTAAGGCTTAGTTGTATCTGTTTAATATCACTAAGAAGACAAGATTGAACAATTTTCTAAATTACAAAGATTGAGATTTATATTTCTAACTAATTAACTAGCAAATACTACAAAGCGGTAAAATTATCAACTAACGAGACAAAGGGTTGGAGACTAAATTAAGGAGATCTAGAGTTATGATTTCCCCAATTGTCAGAATCCTTACAGCTATGTTCCCTACAATTTCGCCGATGTATTCTCTACTGATCGTGAGCTCTCTAGGTGCCGTAATTCTCTCTCGAGCAACTACAACAATTTACTAGACATATTCTCTCGAACTACGCTAGTAGGCTTTATCTAACCGCTCATTATGACCACGTCAAGGCTTTGTTATTTCTAAACCTGCCTTTAAACCCACTGTATTGATTTCTCACATACGTTAGGAGTGACGTTGTTCAACAACCACCTAAATATGTATCATTTCTCAAGCAACACATAATAAATAGGCACAGTCAATCGATGGCCATTCAATCAACAGCAACAAACACATAGTTGAACAAGTAGAGAAATCCAACGACTCAATTATGTAAAAACATAACAAGTATCTATCCTACAAAAGGTTCCATCAAAACCCTAGAAAACGAATTAGCTATTCATAATAGTAAAACTACAATACTAAAAGTCATAACCAACAATAAAAGATAGGAAGAGGAAGGAAAAACTCGTAGAAGAATTCTCCACCTTGCTCCTATTGTATTCTTGCCTCCTTAGGTCGAATCTCCGGTCTCCTTAGCCTCCTTAGGTCTAAATTATGTCAAAAGTGTGTCCAACCACTTAAAAAACCGTTTTTCCATGTATATATACCAAGTAGGGTCGGGCCCAAACTATTATACCTTCTCCTACGCGAAAAAGGACAATTTTTTCACGTCTCGACAGCCGCGGCCGCGGTCAACCGCGGTACGAACGCGGTATTTGGCAAGTATACTGCCTCAGCCCGTCTCAGGTCCGCAGTCGCGCTTTCGACCGCATTTTTTACCCTGGTCCATTTGGAATTTGGAAAAACGCAAAACATAAAAGTTGTAGCACTTTGAGTTAGATTTCCAACCATATATTATGGAACCCAAATGGAGTTCTTAGCAAAAAGTTATGTGCATTTTACTAGACAGTGCGCAGTATACCTACTCGATTCTTTGTTTTATTGCTCTATCATCCGTTGATCCCCGAATACGATCCGCGCTTAATTCCTTGGGCTTTTACTCAGACTTCAAAGCTCCAAATCACTTGAATTCATTCCATAACATCTACATAGCTCGGAATCACTCCTATAAGGCATAAAACACACACTTAGTGCAAAACACTAGCGATTAAAGCGCAAACTCAGCTAAAGTGCAGTAAATAGAGTGTAATTGTGATGACTGTTTTAAATCAAATTCTATGACTCCGAGGCCTTGAAAACCTCATTTAGATTCACCTCGATTTGCGTGCACAGTCCGAGCGCGTAGCCGGAAAGCTTAAATATGAAAATCTGTAAAAAATAATAAAATTTGGTTATAAAATGAGTTAATTTAACCTTTTTTTTAAGTGAATCCACTAGGCATTGTGCCTAGGGCTGACTTTTATAGATAAAATATATAGTACAACAAAAGTGGAGGGGGACCTGAACCTTACCTCCACAGATAAAATGAAAATGCACTTGGTCATCCACATATGGAAGCCAAGTGGCACCTGAACACTATGGTATGTTAGACCTATAAGAAGGAACCAATTGTCTATCCAACAATGATAGCCAATTGGTGGTACAAAATACAGTTTTGATAAGCCTAGGTCAACTATACACAAAAGCATAAGTAAACCTATGTGAGCTAAGCAAAAGGATAGTATTGTTTTCTTCCATGTACAACATGTACTACATACATTATACATGTAGAAAAAGTCTATGAAGGGTGGTACATAAACCACATCAAAGAGAGGGACTATCTTCCACTTAGCTTTGACATTGAGGTCAAAGAAAGCTGAATGGAAGATAGTTGACAAAAATTCTCCAGGTGGAGATGAACTGTGCTGCTACTGCCAGGTATATTTGACAGAAGAGAGTGGGCCAAAAATTGAGCCTTTTCCTGATGTAGAAATCCAGTCTGTGAGTTCTGAGCATGGTAGAGCATCTGATGCATAAGGGAGCTCCTTTTGTGTGCACAGTTGTTCCTGCTGGGTTGACTGGGTGATAGTGTTGGTCTGTAGCTGTGGTTGTTGGATCTGAGTGTATGTGTGTGTGTAGATGAAAGGAGAGACTTGGCTCAACTGATATAGTTTCAGTAGAATGAGCATTGGAATTGCTGATACCACTGACTGAAACTGTACCAGTTGATCAAGTGAGCTCCCTGAACCTGCAAAATGCAAAAAACCTGTTAGTGAAAGGGGGCTCAATCTCCAGGTTCTTGTGGATTTTGGAGATGAGTCTGGGGAAAGGGGAGCAATTGGGATCCCTAATCTATACACAAAAGCTGAGTGCAGGTTCTTGTGTTGACTGCACTCAGCTGTATAGGTGCTCATGGTGGAAGAATCTTGAAATAAAGAACCATGACTGCAGGTATAGAGGAACCTGCAGTACTGATGATGACACTTTGGTTGTTGTGGTTCTTTGGATTGAGGGTGAGATGTGAATGAGAGGAGTGGGCTGATGCAATATACAGAAAAAGGTAAAGGAGTTCCTGCAGTTTCTGCAATATCAGAGGTGTTGTTATGCAACTGTGTAATGGTATTTCTGTGAGGATGGTGATTGGTTATCAACTGGTTTGGTTCTAGGAAATTGAACATCAGGGATGTTAATACCATTCCCAGAATCCATACCAGTTGAGTGACAAAAGAGGGAGCTGCTCCTAAGTTTTTAGGAAATTTTGCAGTTTCTGCAGGTGGATCTGCAACTTTCTACAGTTTCTGCAATTTCTGTTGCAGCTGTGTGATGCTGCTTCTTTGGGGCTGATGATGGGGAGTCAAATGGTATGTTTCCAGGAGAATGAGCATGAAAAATTCTAATACCACTCCCATAAAGTATACCATTTGAACGGGAAAGGATGAAGGGGACAAACCTGCAAAACAGAAAACAGTATTAGTGAAAAAAGGAGCATTTCTGCTCAGTTTTTTGGAACTGTTGTGTTTGAGAGGGGGTGCATATCTTCTGGGTTTCTCCTATCTGTTTGGTCAAGGGGATGTGGGTATATGGTTATATCTGGTGGTCTTGAGTGGTGAATGGAGAAGAATTGGGGTGTTCCTTTATGAGACTCTGTGTGTGTGTGTGTATGTGTGTGTTGTGTTGTGCCTCAGATGGTAGGTTTCCAAGTGAGTCATTTCCTCTTTCCCTGTATATCCTACTTCATTCCTATGTTGTGATTTCAGGAGGACGAGCATGTATGCTAATACCACACCCTGAAATAGCCACAAAGGAATGTAAGATTCATAAGGGAATGGAACCTGCAAAAAAGCACAGAGAATTAGTAGATAAGTCTGAGCTGGCTGATTCCAAAACTGGTGCATGAGGTATTTCATTTGGACTGATAACTGGGACCCCTTCTTTGATGATGTTTCAACCATAACCATTAGATGTTGAAGAGGAGCTTGCATTTTGAGAGGATACTATCAGCATGTTGGTTTTCTTGTGCCTGAAAGCTGGGGTACGCAATTGGTCATGGAGAACTTGGCCTCTGATGTGGGTTGGGAGAGAGGAAGCAGTGGAAGTTTGTTAGAATGTTGAGGTCATGGCTGAGTTTTGAGAGGGAGTCAGCAGGGCAGTTTGCTTCTCTATACACATGAGAAGCTATGAATCCCTCAAATTGAGACCACAGAAGCCTTAGGTGGGAAATCTTTTCTTTCAAAATCCATGGAGAATCATTATCCTCTGTCAGCCACCTAACAAGTAGTGCAGAATCTGCTTCTAAATGAACTCTGGGAATTCCATTGTCTAAGCACCATTGAACTCCTATCCTGGCTGCTTCAGTTTCAGCATAATTGTTGGTACCCTCCCCCAAAGGTTGCATGAATGAAGTGGCCCTGTTGATCTCTAATGATGACACCTCCTCCAATCTTTCCAGGATTTGTCATAGCACTTCCATCTGAATTGACCTTTACATAGCCCTTGTCTGGCTTAATCCATTTGACTTGGGTTAGAGTAGTGTGATGCTGAATGTTTTCAATGAAGGGGTAGAGTTCCCCCCAGTTGAAAGGCCATTGGATGTCAGGGAAATTGGACCTTAGGAGTAGGTTGATGTCTGAGTTGATGGAGTAAAGGACCCTAGTTAAGGAGGTGTTTTTTGCTCCATACTTGGCACTACATCTATTTTTCCACAAATTCCAACAGATGATGATGGGGAGGGTATCTAGGATGAGCTTTTGCACAGAATTACAGGCCCTCATCATCCACCACTTCATAAGGAGCAACCTCAAAGGCAGGTTCTCAGTTTGGATGCCCACATGACCCCCCATATTTTTTCCATATGATCCTAGCAAAGTTCCCAGAACTGAAGAGGTGTTCCACTGTTTCCAAAGCATGCATAGAGCAGCATACACACCTGGTGACAGTTGGACCACTAAAGATTTGCACTCCGTCATCAGTTGGGAGTTTGTTTCTAAGGGCTCTCCACAAACAAAAGGACCACTTAAAGGGAATATTCTTATGCCAGATCCTCCTATTTGTCAAGATTTGTGGCTTTTTCTTTCTGATGAGATCCCATGCAGAGGTACATTAGAACTTACCCCTGACAGTAGGCGTCCAGATAGGTTTAAGGAGATCAGGGTTGTAATATATAGATGTCTGCATGATCTCTGATATTTTGTGAGCTGGTGCAGTTCCATTGAGCTTTTAGAGATCCCAGTGACCTTCATTCCAGAAATTGGACACTGATGTGTTGCCAGGTCTGAGTGCAAGTGGCCCAGAGCCAAGTCAATTGTCCTACCAGAAACTGCATTTCCCATTATGGAGCCTCCATTGGATTACTTTTTCTGCTTCTTTCTTATTGACCATCATTCTTTTCCATGCTTGTGACTGGCCTGAATTCCATTTCTTGGATATTGGATTTGATCTTTGACAGTACTTTGCTTTTAGGAATGAACTCCAAAGAGAGTTTGCTGTTCTGAAATGCCACCATTGCTTGAACTCCATGGCTTTACATGAGTCTTGAATGGTTCTGAAACCCACACCACCTTCATTTGGAGGGAAAGATAGTTTGGACCATGATGCCCAGTGATACTTGTGTTTGTCCTTATCCATTCCCAGAAAAAATTGGATGTCAACCTTTCAATTTGCTTCATGACAGTCTTAGGAGGGGACACAGCTGAGAGGAGATGAATTGGTAGGGATTGGAGGACATATTTGATCAAGGTTGCCCTGCCTCCATAGGAAAGCATTTTGCCATGCCAGCCTTTGATTCTTCCTTACACCTTAGAGATAAGGCCATTGAAGTATATAATTCTGATTCTGCCTGTGTACAGAGGGCATCCTAGGTATGTGAGAGGTGAATCTTTCCTAGAGAAACCTGTCTCCCTTTGAATTCTTCTGACTGCACTTGGCAGAACAAATGGAGCAGTCATGAAATGACTCTTGTGCCTATTAATGAGTTGGCCAGATGTGCTCTCATAATTGCTAAGAATCCATATGATTTTCCTCAGGGATGTTCTTCTCCCAGAAGTAAAGATGATGATATCATCAGCAAAACTTAAGTGGTTAATTTGAGGTCCCCTTTTCTGCATATAGAATCCATGAAATAGCTGATCATGATTCAGCAAGTTGAGCATTCTGGATAGGAGTTCAACTCCTATGTTGAATAGAGAAGGAGCAAGTGGATCACCCTGTTTGAGGCCTCTTGTAGATTGGAAAAAGCCACATCTGGTGCCATTAACTATGACTGAATACCAGTTATTGGACATTGTTCTCCAGATCATGTCAATGATCATTTCACTGAAACCCATTCTCTTGAGCATAATGCAGGTAAAACTCCAGGAGACTCTGTCATAAGCCTTAGCCATGTCAACACATTTGATCCCACAGTTGGCTTCTTGATACCATGCACTATTTCTTGTGCAAGCATAATGTTTTCAGAGATATTTCTGCCCTTAACAAAGCCTGATTGATTTGCAGAGATTATCTTTGGAAGGATAGGGCCAAGTCTTGAACCGATGACCTTGGAAATGATCTTGTTGATGAAATTGCTGAGACTGATTGGCCTAAATTCTGTGAGACTGTTAGGGAATTCAACTTTGGGCAGGAGAACAAGGCATGCATCGGTCATATATCTGGGCATTGGACTGCCTCTAAAAAATGCTAGCACCACCTTGAGTAAGTCTTCCTTGATCACTTCCCAGCAGGCTTGGTAAAACTTCCCATTCATACCATCAGGTCCTGCTGCACTAATAGGATTCATGGAGAATACAATGTCCTTGAGCTCTAACATAGATGGGTCTCTGGTGAGTATGGCATTGTCTTCACTAGTTATCATGGTTGGAATAATGGATAACAAGTCTTCTCTAATAAATGAGCCAGGATCTGTGAAAAGGTGTTGAAAGTAATCACAGGTAGCCTTCCCAATGTTTTCATCACCCTAAAACCACTCACCTTCTTCATTTTTGATTTTGTGGATGTACAACTTCCTTCTTCTTCCTCTGATTAAGCTGTGGAAGTATCTAGAATTGGCATCCCCTTCTTTAAACCATTGCAGTTAGGTTTTCTGTTTCAGAACATCTTGCTCAACCTTCAAATGTCTAACATACTGAGCCTTGAGCTCATTGAGAGATATTCTGTCAGCATCATTGTTTGTTTGGGCCCAGATCAGCTCTGCATCCTTCACCTTTTGTTAATACTCTTTGGTTTTTTGGAAGATATCCCCATATTGTTGTCTGGACCAAAGGCTTAGGGCATGGCTCAGAGCTTTCAGCTTTTGGTGAAACACCCACATAGGATTACCTCTGACTTCTCTGTTCAAATTTCTGAAACTAGTGGTAGAAAACTTTGATTATCCACTCAACAGTTGAGAAATTTGAAGTACTTTTTACCATTATCCTGTCTTGTATGAAGTTCCAATAGCAGGGGGTTGTGATCAGATCCTGCTGAAGCTAAATGAGTAATTGTGGCAGCAGGAAAGGCTTCTAGCCATAAATTATTGGCTAATCCCCTGTCCAATCTTTTCCATACAACAGCACATTGCCCCATTCCATTGGACCATGTGACTTTAGACCCATAGAAACCCAGATCCATAAGTCCACAGTCCTCCATCATGCTTAGAAAATCAAGGCTTTTGGACATTTGGTATGGAATGCCACCAATCTTTTCTTCTACATAGGCAATGACATTGAAATCTCCAATGACACACCATGGCACATTACAGGTAGTTGATTTGTGTCTAAGGACTTCACACAAAGGTCTTCTGAGAATTGGCTTACACTTTGCATAAATGAGTGTTAGGTGGAACAGATTGCCATTTTCAACATGCTTCATTTCTAATGACAATTGTTGTTCATCATGATCTAAAACCTTGGCATTGAATTCCTTATCCCAAAACACCCAGATCTTATCATTAACATTAGCAGCAGCTTGATGCATTGAATGTTGGATTTTAAAGTAATTGAGGTAAGAATTGTCTAGGAAAGGTTCAAGGACAGCAATGAAAGAGAGGTTATGTATTTGTTTCAGGAGTTTGAGCCTTTCAATGGCTCTAGAGGTCCTGATGCCTCTTGCATTCCAAATGATTGTACTAATCATTGGAAAGAGGGTTTTGAGTTGTGTTTTGGTGGGACACTGCTGCTTCTGATTCTAGCAGCCCTGTTTCTGGTAAGCCTTGGAGTGGGCATTTTTCTGAAAGATAGGGTGGCAGATGCAATAGTTTCCTTATTTGGTTCACCATTAACTGCAGCAATTAGCAGCTCACAATGTTCTTCTTTTTCATCATCATCATCACTAGAGGCAATATCATCATCATGATTTCCAGCACTTTCATCCTCAGACTCAATTGGTCTATACTCATCCTGCTGTGGAGTGTATCTGTTGAGGGGGGGTTCCTCCATGACCATATCTAAGGGATTTAAGAGGTGGTTTTTTCTGGGAGTGCTTGGGGAGACAAAGGTGAATTTGTGAGGTTTGGATTTGGGAGGTTTATCATTGGTGGGCATATCTGTTTCATTGCCATCAGAGCTCAGTTCTTTATTGGTTAAGAGAGGTTGTGAAAGTGAGGGATTGGCTATGACTGAGTGTCTATAACCAAGTGAGTCAGCAGGATCAAGTCTGAATTTTTCCTGACTTTGAGGGCTCAAAAATTGGGAATCATCAGGGGGCTCATTTAAACTAATTCCTGCATTTCTGTTTCTCATAGCCTTCCTCTTTTTCTGGCTAGGTTTATTTTTTGATTTCTGAGTCTGAACCTGAAAATCAGCAGCAACTTTGGCTTTTCCTTTAAGAAGAGCTTTCATTTGTGCAGTTGGATTCTCTTCAGAGCTTAAGGACTCAGAGTCTTCAAAAAATTCCAAAGTTAACTCTGGAACAAAAAAGGTTATTCCTCTCCATGAAGACTGTTCTCCATCACAAAATGCACATCCTCACCAAAAATCAGCCATTTCTACCGTGGAAATCAATGTCAACGATCGTCTGCGAAATGCCAGCAACATAGAACTAGCCGGAGATGGATTTCCAGCCGGCCAATCTGGGAATGCAGGGTACCAAAATGCTTGCACTAATGAGGATATCAGTTTAGCACCTTCAATTTTGTATGGATATCAATCTACTGATTCAACTCTGAAATCATTGAACCCAGGCACTCAAAATTCATCAGAGGTTAAAAAAGACGACAACCTTCAATCTGGACAAATTGGACCTCAACCATTGATTGGAAACCTTTCTCCACCTTCTGAGGAACAGGTAAGCACAGTTTCAGCTCATTCTACAAAGACAATTGATCACATTGATCAATTGAAAAGCCCAGTCCTGCATCATTTGGCCGGACAGGAGGTTCCGGTGAACCACTTGCTTCAAAACCAATACCAAACTACTCCTGGTATTCAGGAGATTGATCCCCAAGCTTCAAATCCAATTCTACAAGGACCAATTCCCTCGAATATCCAAATTGGTGACTCTGCAGTCACTGAACTGTCAGGTGCTCGACCAAATGTCAAAGACACCTATGGTGCTTTAATGGGAATCCAATATGGACTACAAATTTCTCATGATCAACAGGAGGGTACTCGTCAAGAGAATTCCCATGCTCCAACTAAAAAAATCAAGGATCAATCTTTTTCTCTAGACATATAGAAGGCTGCTCTTGCTTCTACTGATAGCAATGCAATAATTGATAAAGGTGATGCCTTAACAGCAAATCCCAATGTCAATACTCTTCCCTCAACTACTACTCCCTCAACTATGCAACCAACAGTCATCAATGAACCAACAACCATTCAGCTGCCTCAGAATCAATCTACCCAAATTCCACTCCCAATGTTAATGCCACACCTAAGATATCAGCCAACTTTGATAGGCCTACCAACACCAAAAAAACACAAAAACCTCCTACAACAAACAATCATCCATCCACTCAGCCTGTCAAACATGTTCCACTAATTACTAATCCCAATCCACAGCTTAGCAACTCTTCCAATCAAAACAAACCTGCAGGTAACTCACCACCACCACCTCCTACTGTTACCCATTCCTATTTCACAAGAATCAGAGCTAGGCATGATGCAGAGATCAAACCAATAGCATTTAACCCTCCAAAGATAACTACCAAACAAGGTCAACCTACAGTAATTTTCAAAAGGGAAGACTACATGGTAAAATTTGCAGATAGGTGCAAGTTCACAGTAGTAGGAAAGTTTTCCAACACCATGCCTAGAATGGAAATCATCAGAAAGAGCTTTATTGCTCAGACTGAACTCAGAGGATCAGTCAAGATAGCCCATTTCAATGCTAGGACTGTCTATATTGATCTGGAAAATGAGT
Organism: Nicotiana attenuata; assembly: GCF_001879085.1. Classification (NCBI taxonomy): domain Eukaryota; kingdom Viridiplantae; phylum Streptophyta; class Magnoliopsida; order Solanales; family Solanaceae; genus Nicotiana; species Nicotiana attenuata. The sequence goes on from NW_017673777.1 coordinate 38,444, forward strand.
ATGATCATTACACTGTCTGGGGTAAGCAGCACATGTATATCCAAGGCCAGATGATGAAACTGGAAGCATGGTCCCCAGCATTCAAGCCAAATGAAGATTCTCCCATTGTGCCAATATGGGTGGTGATCCAAGAATTGCCATGGCATTTGTACTACATGGAAATTCTCACACCTCTGTTGTCTCCTATAGGCAAAGCCTTATACTTGGATCTGGCTTCTTTCCAGAAAACAAGGGGAAGTGTGGCTAAGGTAAAGATTCAAATTGATTTAACCAAGGAGAGACCCCATCATTTCTGGCTTGGATATGATGAGGAGCAGGATGAGAATGGAGATGGAGAATGGTTGGAAGTCCAATTAATTTAACTTCGGTCAACGTTTTGGGTAAATGGACTCGGACCCGTGATTTGACAGTCCTGGAGGGTCCGTAGGAAAATATGGGACTCGGCGTATGGCCGGAATCAAACTTCGAGGTCCCGAGCCCGAGAAATGAATTTTTAAAGGAAATTATTTTTCTGAAATTGTTAAGGAAAATTGAAATGAAATTTGATTAGAACGTGTTGGTATCGGGCCCATATTTTGGTTCCGGCGCCCGATACAGGTCTTATATATTATTTAAGATGTTTCTGTAAAATTTGGTGAAAAACGGACGTCGTTTGACGTGATTCGGACTTGAATTGCTAAAGTTGATGTTTTAAGAAGAGAAAAATGCTTTGGTTTTGAGGTTTAATTGATGATAATGATGTTATTTTGGCGATTTGATCGCACGGATAAGTTCGTATGATGTGGTTGAGTTAGTACATATGTTTGGTTAGGAGCCCCGAGGGCTCGGGTGTGTTCCGGGAAGTTTTGAGTTTAAGAAGAGTTACAGATTTTCTGCAGTCAGTGCCCAGGGATTTTACCCTTCGCGTTCGTGTGGTATCCCTTGCGAACGCGTAAGGCAAAGATCCCAGGTGTCCAGCTTCTTCTTCTCGAACGCGAAGCCACAGTCGCGAACGCGGAGCCTAGGGGTTTTGCTCATCGCGAACGCGACATGTGTGACGCGAACGCGTAAGGTCATGGGGGAGGGGTCACCACTTATGCATCGCGAACGCGACCACTGGTCCGCGAACGCGTAGGCTCGAGGAGTTCCTACTCCGCGAACGCGAGCCATTGTCCGCGAACGTGAAGGCTGCCCAGCCTGACCAATCGCGAAGGCGAAGGCGAAGGGCAATTTTGCCCAGTTATTTTAAAGTCCCAAAATAGAACCCATTACGGGATTTTCATAAAATTTCATAAACCCTTTCTTCTCCAAAGCTCCTAGGCGATTTTTGAATCACTTCTTCACCAAAGCTTCTTGGGTAAGTAATATTTAACTTGTTTTCTTCATTTTCCATTAACACCCACTAGAATCCTAGGCCTAAAACATGTAATTAAGGGTAGAAAGTTAGGGATTTGGGTAGAACTAGGGCTTTTTTATTAATGGTAATTTAGACCTCGTTTTGGGGTCGAATTTTGGAAATAATTATATATTTGGGCTTGTGGGTGAATGCGAGATTTGATTTTGGTCCGAACCTCGTGTTTTGACCAAGCGGGCCCGGGGTCGATTTTTGAGTTTTTGGGAAGAATGATTGGAAAGCTATAATTAGGCATTGGATTCGAATTGTTTAGCATTATTTGATGTTATGAAGTCATTTATGTATAGATACAATTGATTTGGAGCTGAATTCGAAAGGAAAGGCGATTTTTGAGGATTGAGTTGGCCGTGAATGTTCGAGGTAAGTGTTCGGTCTAACCTTAGCTTGAGGGATTAGGAGTTGAGTCATATTTGCTACTTGTTTCTTGTTGAGTACGACGTATAGGCATGGTGACGAGTATCTATGCGTTGGTGTCGAGCATGACCGTGAGTCTTAAATTGATACTTGTTGTATTCTTGAATGATACTATGGTTGCGATAGTGAGTAAATCCGTGGTATTGCGCAAAGACTTAGTTTATTTTCGTGGAAGTTACTTATGAGTTTGAAATGGTGATAACTGAGATGTTTAGGAGTTGAGTTGAGATCGGTTATAGCTGATTCTCCCTTGCCGGGACGTATATACTTGTACTGTTGAGTTCCCCTGCCGGGATAGTATAATTTATGGTTAATCCCTTGCCGGGACTGTTGTCATGAGCAATGTAGGCTGAATATTTGGAGTGGGTTGCACGCTGCAACAGTTATATATATCTTGGATCGGGTTGCACGCCGCAACAGACATTATATTGGATCGGGTTGCACGCCGCAACAGTTATATATAAATATTGGATCGGGTTGCACGCTGCAACAGTTATATATATATTGAATCGGGTTGCACGCCGCAACAGTTATATATATATGGTTCGGTTGCACGCCGCAACAGTGTTAATTGATAAGGGATCGGGTTGCACGCCACAACAGTTATATATATATATGGATCGGGTTGCACGCCGCAACAGTGTTAATTGATAAGGGATCGGGTTGCGCGCCGCAACAGTAGTGTTATTGTACTATTGTAGATACTGTACTGTTCTTTCATATATTTACTTGGTTTTCATTAGTTTGATATTGTTCCCTGAAGCATGTTACCCCTCCCTTTTAATTTGCTTATTCCTTGTTTATTCTTCCGCCATATAGTATATAACTGCACAGGTTTATCTGGAGTCTGGTTCTAGCCTCGTCACTACCTCGCCGGGGTTAGGCCAGACACTTACCGGCACATGGGGTCGGTTGTGCTGATACTACACTCTGCACTGTGTGCAGATACCGGAGCAGCGTTTGGTCAGCAGCAGTAGTTCGGGAGCCACCCTTCAGTCCACCAAGATCCCGAGGTAGTCCTGCAGGCGTCCGCAGGCCCGGCATCTCTTCTATCTCTTTTTATGATTCTGTTATCACTTGTACCGAAACAGACGGAGTTTCTTTCTTTCAGACATTTGTATGTAGTGATCTTAGACAGTCCATGAATGTTGTGACATTAGTTTCTGGGTAGAGACATATGTGGATTTCCGTATTGCTATGTTTATTTCGTTTAAGTCTTCTGCTTTAATCTAATTGTCCGTTGTTATTTAAACGTTTGTAACTTGTTGATATGATTTATAAAAAGGATTAAAATAAAAGAATTAATAATTTCTAAGTTCGTGGCTTGCCTAGCTTCTACGAGTAGGCGCCATCACGACTCCCGAGGGTGGGAAATCCGGGTTGTGACATAACGCTTATTACAACTAGTTCAAAATCGGTTCTATTTGTCTAGTTCAAAGTATATAAAAGTCAAAGAGTGTTTTGAACAACATCATTATCATCACCGTCTGATGAAGATTCATCAACAAGACAGTATATATAAGGGTCTACTTGTCGAGGACGAGAAGAACGATCACGGGGAGGACGGGAGGAACGAGCACGAGGAGGACGGAAGGAAAACTCACATTCAAGTCGAGCCTCTGGCGATGACTCACAAGACCGGGGAATCGGAAAAGCTCCAGAACCTAGGAAATTTTTGAGCTGAGCTTGCATGCCATGGTACTGAGCTTGCATGCCAATGTACTGAGCATCTCTAAGCTTTTCTCTTTCCTTGGCTGCTTCTAGCTCGGATGTGAGCTTTGTCACTGTGAGCACGTGATTTTTGCCGCATTTAAATTACTCCTATAAATTCATTAGAGTTAGAATCTTTCTTCTATTATTTGAATTTTAGGAAATTAATTACATGATTTTGTGATTGTTTGCATTTTGTGCATTCTTAACTAATGAAAATACAAAAATATAATATGCATTGCATTTAGGATTTAAGTTTTGCATATTTTCGGAATTTAATTAGTAATTAGGATTCCACAAAAAATATAAAAAAAAAAAAAAAAGAGTTATTTCTTTGCTTAATTTAGGCTTTGATCTTGGTTAGATTTCCTTTAAATTTGGTATTTAATTAATTGTGTCAATTATTAAATAATTTGGGAAGGTTAATTTAGTTTTTTAGAATTAATTTAGACTTTTAGAATTTTTAATTTGAAAAGAAAAAAAAAATCAAAAGAAAAATGGACTCTCTTATTTTTGAGAGACCCAAACTTTGGGCCAATTTCTGTTTTAATTTATTAGCCCAAACCAAATACTCACCGGTTAAGCCCAAGACCCATCTCAGAAACCCGGTCCAGCCCCCTTCTATTTGAAACGACGTCGTTTCATAGTCTTTGAATTAGGACCGTTGGATCTCGTCCATCCAACGGATGGGAACTGGGCAGGCCTTTAATATATATATGTCCGAACCAGCCCCCTCACCCCCTCATCTCTCTTCTCTCTTCAAACCCTAGAGACCGCCTGTCTACGCCCTGAGCCGCCGTCTGCCGCCGCCGGAAAT
>NW_017673777.1:43212-54562 GCF_001879085.1 Nicotiana attenuata
GACGAGTTGAGATAGGTATATCACAGGGGGGTTCGGTCGACAGGGCAGACAAGAGACCCCGTCAGTCAGGCAGATTCAGTGGTGCCTCGTCTGGAGGCAGGGATTCGTATGATAGAGGCCATCCTCCTAGGCCCTTTCAGTCAGTTCTTCAGGTTTCACATGGTGCTTCAGGTAGCTGTGGTTCTCAGATGCAGTATTCTGATCAACAGCCCTACAGTGCACCACCAGCTCCTATCATCGCGCCGCTGCTCTAGAGTTTTCGGGGTGGTCATTCAGGTCGCCAGGGTCAGTCTCAGTTCCCTCAGCCACAGCGTTCAGGTGGATGCTATGAGTGTGGTGAGTATGGTCATATCAGGAGGGCTTGTCCGAGGTTGGTGGGTACTCAGTCGCAGCAACAGGGTTCCCGTGCTATGATTCAGGCACCAGGTGTTCCACAGCCCGCCCATCCAGCTAGAGGTGGGGGTAGAGGTTCTAGAGGTGGAGGTAGAGGTGCTAGAGGTGGAGCTCAGGCCGCTAGAGGTGGAGGCCAGCCAGCTACAGGCCATCCCAGAGAGGTAGATCAGAGTGGTGGGGCCCAACCACGATGTTATGCTCTTCAGGCCAGGCCCGAGGCTGAGGCTTCAGACGTAGTTATTACAGGTACGGTTCTGGTGTGTGATAGAGATGCTTCAGTGTTATTTGATCCAGGGTCTACGTATTCGTATGTGTCATCTTATTTTGCCACGCACCTGGTCATGCCTAGTGATGCATTGAGTGTTCCTGTTTATGTGTCTACACCGGTGGTTGATTCTATCGTGGTAGATCGAGTCCATCGTTCATGTGCTGTGGTGATTGGGGGTCTTGAGACTCGCGTAGATTTGTTGCTTCTAGACATGGTTGACTTTGATATTATATTGGGGATGGATTGGTTATCACCTTACCACGCTATCTTGGACTATCATGCCAAGACTGTGACTTTGGCCTTACCGGGTTTGCCTCATTTAGAGTGGAGAGGGACTCCTGGTCATTCTACTCGCAGTGTCATTTCGTATGTGAAGGCTCGGCGTATGGTCGAGAAGGGGTGTTTGGCCTATTTGGCATATGTTCGTGATTCTAGTGCTGAGGGGACTTCTATTGATTCTGTGCTCGTTGTTCGTGAGTTTCCTGATGTTTTCCCTTCAGACTTGCCGGGTATGCCACCCGACAGGGATATTGACTTTTGCATTAATTTGGCTTCGGGCACTCAGCCCATTTCTATTCCGCCGTATCGTATGGCCTCGCCTGAGTTGAAAGAGCTAAAGGAACAGTTGTAGGATTTGCTTGAGAAGGGTTTCATTAGACCTAGTGTTTCGCCTTGGGGTGTGCCGGTGTTGTTTGTCAAGAAGAAGGATGGGTCAATGAGAATGTGTATTGATTACCGACAATTGAACAAGGTAACAATCGAGAACAAGTATCCGCTGCCGAGGATTGATGATTTGTTCGATCATCTTCAGGGTGCCAAGGTATTTTCTAAGATTGACTTGAGATCTGGCTACCATCAGTTGAGGATTAGGGTATCCGATGTCCCTAAGACAGCTTTCCGCACTCGGTACGGGCATTATGAGTTCTTGGTTATGTCATTCGGGTTGACAAATGCCCTAGCAGCTTTTATGGATTTGATGAACCGAGTGTTCAGGCCTTATTTGGATTCGTTCTTGATAGTCTTCATTGATGATATATTGATATATTCCTGCAGCCAGGAGGAGCACGAGCAACACCTTAGAGTGGTTCTTCAAACTCTGAGGGATAGTCAGTTATATTCCAAGTTCTCTAAGTGTGAGTTCTGGCTGAGTTCAGTTGCATTTCTGGGTCATGTTGTATCAGCAGAGAGTATTCAGGTGGACCCAAAGAAGATTGAGGCAGTCAAGAGCTGGCCTAGACCAGCATCAGCTACAAAGATTTGGAGTTTCTTGGGATTGGCAGGCTACTATCGTCGGTTCGTGGAGGGTTTTTCATCTATTGCAGCCCCGATGAGCAGATTGACCTAGAAGGGTGCCCAGTTCAGATGGTCGGATGAGTGTGACGCGAGCTTTCAGAAGCTCAAGACAGCTCTGACTACGGCACCGGTGTTGGTTTTGCCCACAGGTTCAGGGCCTTATACAGTTTATTGTGATACTTCTCGCATTGGGCTTGTGCAGTGTTGATGCAGGGCGGCAAGGTCATTGCCTATGCTTCGCGGCAGTTGAAGATTCATGAGAAGAACTATCCGGTTCATGATTTGGAGTTGGCAGCCATAGTTCACGCATTGAAGATTTGGAGGCATTATCTGTATGGCGTGGCATGCGAGGTGTTCACTGATCACAAGAGTCTTCAGTATTTGTTCAAGCAAAAGGAGTTGAATTTGAGGCAGAGGAGATGGTTGGAGTTGTTGAAGGATTATGATATCACCATTCTATACCATCAGGGAAAGGCCAATGTGGTGGCCGATGCTTTGAGTAGGAAGTCAGCCAGTATGGGTAGTCTTGCTTATATTCCGCACGGTAAAAGGCCGCTTGCTTTGGATGTTCAGGCTTTGGCCAATCAGTTTGTGAGACTGGATGTTTCTGAGCCTAGTCGTGTGTTGGCTTGCACGGTCGCTCGTTCTTCATTATTGGAGCGTATCCGTGATCGGCAGTATGATGATCCCCATTTGTGTGTCCTTAGAGACACGGTGCAGCGCGGAGGTGCCAGGATGGTTACCTTAGACGATGATGGAGTTTTGAGATTGTAGGGTCGAGTATGTATGCCTAATGTGGATGGGCTGCGAGAGTTGATTTTGGAGGAGGCCCATAGCTCCCGGTACTCTATTCATCTGGGCGCAGCAAAGATGTATCAGGACTTGCAGCAGCATTATTGGTGGCATAGGATGAAGAAGCATATTGTTGCATATGTGGCTCATTGTTTGAATTGTCAGCAGGTTAAGTACGAGCATCAGAGGCCTGGTGGTTTATTTCAGAGGATTGAGCTTCCCGAGTGGAAGTGGGAGCGGATCACTATGGACTTCGTTACTGGACTCCCGCAGACTCGGAAGAAGTTCGACGCAGTATGGGTCATTGTTGATAGGCTGACCAAGTTAGCACATTTCATTCCTGTGGTAGTCTCCTATTCTTTTGAGAGGTTGGCTGAGATCTATATTCGGGAGATTGTTCGCCTTCATGGTGTGCCCGTATCAGTTTACCTCGCGTTTCTGGAGAGCAGCTCGGCGAGAGTTGGGCACACGGGTTGAGTTGAGCACAGCATTCCATCCCCAGACGGACGGGCAGTCCGAGCGGACTATTCAGATTTTGGAGGATATGCTCCGAGCTTGTGTCATTGACTTTGGAGGTTCGTGGGATAAGTTTTTGCCTTAAGCAGAGTTTGCCTACAACAACAGCTACTAGTCGAGTATCCAAATGGCTCCTTATGAGGCTTTATATGGTAGGCGGTGTCGGTCTTCGGTTGGATGGTTTGAGCCGGGAGAGGCTCGGTTGTTGGGTACATATCTGGTTCAGGAGGCCTTGGACAAGGTCAGGATCATTCAGGATAGGCTTCGTACAGCTCAGTCCAGGCAAAAGAGTTATGCAGACCGCAAGGTTCGAGATGTGGCTTTTATAGTTGGTGAGCGGGTATTGCTCCAGTGTCGCCTATNAACCCATCCCAAGAACCTCCAAAATCAATAACACAGGCACGCAACATGTCCTCCAATATCTGAATGGTACGCTCGGACTGTCCGTCCGTCTGAGGATGAAATGCTGTGCTCAACTCCACCTGTGTACCCAACTCTCGCTGAAAAGTCTTCCAGAACTGAGAAGTAAACTTAGTACCCCTGTCTGAGATAATAGACACTGGAACACCATGCAATCGAACAATCTCCCGGATAAAGATCCCTGCCAGCCGCTCCGATGAATAGGTAGTACATACTGGAATGAAGTGCGCGGACTTAGTCAGCCGATCCACAATCACCCAAATCGAATCAAACTTCTTCAAAGTCCGAGGGAGACCACTCACGAAATCCATAGTAATCCTCTCCCACTTTCACTCGGGAATAATCATCCGCTGAAGTACACTACCCGGTCTCTGATGCTCATATTTTACCTGCTGACAGTTGAGACACCGTGCCACAAACCCTACAATATCCTTCTTCATCCTCCTCCACCAATAGTGCTGCCTCAAATCCTGATACATCTTCGCGGCGCCCGGATGAATGGAGTACCGCGAGCTGTGGGCCTCCTCCAATATCAACTCCCGAAGCCCATCCACATTGGGCACACAAATCCGACCCTGCATCCTCAACACGCCATCATCACCAATGGTCACATCCATGGCATCATCATGCTGAACCCTGTCCTTAAGGACAAGCAAATGCGGATCATCATACTGGCGCTCTCTGATGCGATCGTACAAGGAGGACCGAGAAACCACACAAGCCAACACCCGACTAGGCTCCGAAATATCTAATCTCACCATCCGATTGGCCAAAGCCTGGACATCAACTGCAAAGGGCCTCTCCCCAACTGGAATATACGCCAAACTCCCCATACTAACCGCCTTTCGGCTCAAAGCATCGGCCACTACATTGGCCTTCCCCGGGTGATACAGAATGGTAATATCATAATCCTTGAGTAACTCTAGCCACCTCCGTTGCATCAAATTAAGATCCTTTTGCTTGAATAGATGCTGAAGACTGCGATGATCAGTGAATACCTCGCAAGATACGCCATACAAGTAGTGCCTCCAAATCTTCAAAGCATGAACTATAGCAGCCAACTCCAAGTCATGAACAGGGTAGTTCTTCTCGTGGGGCTTCAACTGACGAGAAGCATATGCAATAACTCTACCCTCCTGCATCAATACACATCTAATCCCGACTCTCGAAGCGTCGCAATATACAGTATAAGAACCTGAAGCTGATGGCAAAACCAACAGTGGAGTCGTGGTCAAAGCTGTCTTGAGCTTCTGAAAGCTCTCCTCGCACTCGTCCGACCATTCAAATGGAGCACCCTTCTGAGTCAACTTGGTCAAGGGCGATGCAATAGAGGAAAATTCCTGAACAAACCAGCGATAATAACCTGCCAACCCAAGGAAACTACAAATCTCCGTGGCTGAGGTCGGTCTAGGACAACTCTGAACCGCCTCTATCTTCTTCGGGTTGACCCGAATACCCTCGCTGGACACCACGTGCCCCAAGAAAGCTACTGAGCTGAGCCAAAACTCACATTTGGAGAACTTTTCATAAAGCTTCTCCTCCCTCAATCTCTGCAATACAACTCGTAAATGTTGCGCGTGTTCCTCCTGACTACGCGAGTACACCAGAATATCATCAATGAAGACAATAACGAATGAATCCAGATACGGCTGAAATAGGCTGTTCATCAAATGCATGAACGCTGCTGGGGCATTGGTTAGCCCAAAGGACATAACAAGAAACTCATAGTGCCCATATCTAGTCCTGAAAGCAGTCTTCATACTATCTGAATCCCTGATCTTCAACTGGTGATAGCCCGAACGGAGATCAATCTTGGAGAACACCCTCGCTCCCTGAAGCTGGTAAAATAAATCATCAATGCGAGGCAGGGGATACTTGTTCTTCACTGTCACTTTATTCAATTGCCTGTAGTCAATGCACATCCTCATGGTGCCATCCTTCTTTTTCACAAACAGAATCGGTGCACCCCATGGTGACACACTAGGCCGAATGAACCCTTATCTAGGAGTTCCTAAAGCTGATCTTTCAATTCTTTCAACTCCGCTGGTGCCATACGATATGGCGGAATGGAAATGGGCTGAGTGCCCATCACCAGGTCAATACCAAAATCAATATCCCTGTCCGGGGGCATGCCCGACAGGTCTGCAGGGAAAACATCGGGAAACTCCCTCACAACTGGGACAGAATCAATGCTAGGAGTCTCGGCTCCAACATCCCTCACGAACGCCAAATATGAAAGGCAACCCTTCCCAACCATACGCTGGGCCTTTAAGAATGAAATTACCCTGCTAGGAACATAGTCAGTCATACCACGCCACTCGATCCTCGGTACACCCGGTATAGCCAAAGTGACTGTCTTAGCATGACAGTCTAGGATAGCATGACACGGAGATAACCAATCTATGCCCAAAATAACATTAAAATCTACCATGCTCAATAGCAACAGATCAACTCGGGTCTCCAGACCCCCAATAGTAACCAAACATGACCGGTATACATGGTCTACAACGACAGTATCGCCCACCGGGGTAGATACATGAACAGGTAACGCAAGACACCCTCGAGTCGAACCCAGATGATGAGCAAAATATGAGGACACATAAGAATAGGTGGAACCGGGATCAAATAAGACTGAGGCATCTCTGTGGCAGACTGAAATAATACATGTAATAATAGCATCCGAAGCAATAGCATCTGTCTTGCCCTGAAGAGCATAAAAGCGAGCCTAACCACCGCCCGATCGACCACCTCCCCTGGGGCGACCGCTGGCTGCCTGACCCTCACCCCTAGCTGGCGGGGCGAGTGCTGAAGAAACTTGACCAGAAGATGAGGGCTGACCCCTCTGCTGAGATGAGTGAGCAACACGACGAGGACAGTCCCTCCGCATATACCCAAACTCTCCACACTCATAGCAACTCCCACGTGCTGGGGACTGGGACTGAAGGGAACCCCTCGCGCCGGAGTGACTAGCTGATGCACTCGGCCTGGAAGAACCCTAAGCAGACGGAGCACGAGATGAACTTTGTGATGGAAGAGCGCTGAGAGATGGCTGACTCTGCTGAGAACCCTGATAACCACAACCTGAAGATCCTCCTCGGTACTCGGGTCGAGCTGACTGAGCAGGCCTGAAAGAATGACCCCGACCCTGCTGGAACTGGCCCCTCGAAGGAGCGCCACTGTAACTACCAGAACCTCGAGGCCTCTTGGCCTCCCTCTCCTCTCGATCCTGACGGCGAACCACCTCAATCTCTCGAGCTATATTAACCACCTCCTCGAATGTGGCACCCAGCACTCGCTCCCTAGTCATAAGAACTCGAAGAGGGTAGCTGAGACCGTCAACAAACCTTCGGATACGCTCACGATCTGTCGGAACCAGCCAAACTGCATGCCGAGCCAACTCCGAAAATCTCATCTCATACTGGGACACTGTCATATCTCCCTGCCGTAGCCACTCAAACTGTCTGCGCAGCTCCTCTCTGCGGGACTGCGGTACATATTTCTCCAAGAAGAGAATGGAGAACTCCTGCCAAGTCAAGGGTGCTGCACCGGTCGGCCTACGCCTCTCATACGCCTCCCACCAAGTGAAGGCAGCCCCAGTAAACTGAAAAGTAGTAAAAGCCACACCACTGGACTCAAGAATCCCTGCTGTACGGAGCATCCGCTGACATCTGTCGAGAAAACCCTGGGCATCCTCGCCCTCAGCACCACTGAATGTCGGAGGCTGGAGTCTACCAAACCTCTCAAGACGACGCTGCTCATCCTCGGGCATAGCTAGAACCTTGAACTCCTGCGCGGGTGCAACTGGCTGAGCTGGAGGTGCCTCTGGATTCTGTAATCCCTGCACTACCTGCTCAGGTGTGCGAGCAGCGGGGGTCTGATTGCCTCCCCCAGCCTGCGAAGTAGTTGTTGCTGCTGTAGTGGCTGAAACCACCTGAGCCAGGCCCGTGCACACTGTCAAGATCTGAGCTAATGTCTCCTGGAGGCCAAGAATCACTATGGGCACAGCTGGTGCCTGAACTGGTGCTGCTGGAGCCTGATCCTGAGCTGGGGCAACTAGAGGGTCCACAAGTGCTGCCCCTGCTGCTCTGCCTCTGCCACGACCACGACCGCATCCACGGCCTCTAGTGGTCTCAGTGAGTGGCACTGGGGGTCGTCCGCCACGTGCGGTAGCTCGTGTCCTCACAATCTGCGAGAGAATGGAACAAAGAGGAGTTTAGTACTCGGATCAACAAGTTCGCAAGAAAAGAGTTCCAAGAATGTAAAGTTTTCCTAAAAGGTTCTGCAGCCTCTCGAGGATAAGTACAGACGTCTCCGTACCGATCCGCGAGACTCTACTAAACCAGCTCACGACTCGTGAGACCTAGTAACCTAGGCTCTGATACCAACTTGTCACGGCCCAAATCCCAAACCNTATCTCGCTGCGGCGTGCAGCCCGATCCATCGTTGCGGCGTGCAGCCCGATCCATATGGGTACCTGCGCTCACTGTGGGGGGTGCAGACTCCGAAGGGGCTCCTACAGCCCAAGCGCAATACTGCTGCGGCGCGCCGCCCGATCCACATAAACATTTGCTGCGGCGTGCAGCCCGATCCATATGAGTATTTGCTGCGGCGTGCAGCCCGATCCCTAATATATATAATATCCTCACTGTTGGGTTCTCAACCCCTCTATCATTTTAGGACACAATAGTATAGGGTAGGGATCTCAGCCCACATATCTCCCCTCATTTAGGATTAACACTTATAAAAACGGTTCACATTGTTTAATCAATTAGAAACATGACTGAGGATGTGATTTGTACTAAGTAAAGTGAGGAAAATCAGTCATAATGCCCCTAAGGGTTCTACAAGTCGGCACGAGGCCCCAAACATGGCAACTAGCCCAAATCATGATGATAAACAAATCGGCTTAATCAAATACGCAGTAAAATATCAAACGGGACAGACCAAGTCACAATCCCCAGTAGTAAACAACCCCGCGCCCGCCATTAAGCGCGTGTTTCACCTCAATATAGCACTACGTTGTGCAAATCCGGGGTTTCAAACCCTCAGGATATCATTTACTATCATTACTCACCTCAAGCCAGTCAAAATCCTAGCTCGCTATGCCCTTGCCTCGCAAATCGACCTCCTCGCGCGTCGAATCTGATCAAAACCATAACGAATACGTTACAATAGGCTAAGGGAACATAACCCAATCGAAAAGACTCGAAAAATATCGAAATTCACGAAATTTACAAAACCCGAGCCCCGGGCCCACTTCTCAAAAAATCAGAAAATAACATCACCGGATTCCTTATCTCGCCATGAGTCTATACATACCAAAAACTCCCAAATCCGAGTCCAAATGACCCATCAAATCCCACTTTGAAACACCAAATTTCCAAGCCCTAGCTTTACCCTCTTTGATGAATTTCCACAAATTTCTATGTTAATTCTACCATTAAATCATGTATTTAGGTCATAGAACTCACCTCCAATCACACCCAGTCGAAATCACCTTCAATTCCCATCCAAAAGCTCTTAAGGTTGCTCAAAAATGGTGGAAATAAGACTTGGTTCGCGGATGAAATGTTTAATAAAACCCTTCTGCCCAGACTTATTTTCCTCTATGCGAACGCGAGGGCCCTCTCGCGTTCGCGATGAACAAAATCTGCTACTGCCAAAAATACCCTTCGCGAATGCGGTTGAACTCACGCGAACGCGAAGGTCTGAGCCCCTAAGCCTACGCGAACGCGAAGAACATTTCGCCACTGAACCCCAGTCCTTATACGCGAACGCGAGTACCTTCACGCGAACGCGATGCCTGATCACCTTACCTTCCGCGATCGCGAGGCCTCAAACGCGAACGCGAAGTTCATAAATCCTGGCCCTCAAATTCCTTCTACGCGTTCGCGACTCACTTAACGTGAACGCGATGGGCAAATTCCTGCAACACTTCAGCTGGAAAATCTGCAACTTTTAAAAGCTAGAATTGGTCCGTTTGACCATCCGAAACTCACCTGAGGCCCCCGGGACCTCAACCAAAAGCACCAACACATCCTAAAACATTATCCAAACTTGTTCCAATCATCAAAACACATCTAACAACGCTAAAATCATCAATTCTCACCGAATTCAAGCCTAAGTTTCTCAAAAACTTCCGAAATACGCATTTGATCAAAAACCCAACCTAAACACCTCCGAATGACTTGAAATTTTGCACACACATCCAAAATCACCTGACGAAGCTACAGCAACTCTCGGAATTCCATTCTGACCCTCAGATCAAAATCTCACCTATCATCTGAAATTCGCCAAAATACTAACTTCGCCAATTCAAGCCTAATTCTACATCGGACCTCCAAAATCGATTCCGATCACACTCCTAAGTCACAAATCATCCCCCGAAACTCACCGGATCACCGGAAATCACATCCGAGCTCTCTAGCTCACAAGTCTACATCCAGTTGACTTTTCCAAACCAAACCTTCCTTAAAGAGACTAAGTGTCTCATTTCCTACCAAAACCAATCCAAATCAACTCGATCACATCAAATACCGATAATGAAGCATAGAGAAGCATAAAATGGGGGAAACGGGGCGGTAACTCACGTGACGACGGGCCGGGTCGTCATATCCTCCCCAACTAAAACAAACGCTCGTCCTCGAGCAGGTCAAGAAACATACCTGGAGCCTCAAACAGGTGAGGATATCTGCTCTGCATCTCCCGCTCGGTCTCCCTAGTAGCCTCCTCCACGGGCCAATCTCTCCATTGCACTTTCACCGAAACAGCATCCTTCGACCTCAACTTCCGAACCTGACGATCTAAAATGGCTGCTGGCTCTACATCATAAGTCAAATCATCGTCCAATTGAACCGTGCTGAAGTCCAATACATGAGACGGGTCTCCAACATACTTCCGAAGCATAGATACATGAAATACCGGGTGCACGCCCGACAAGCTGGGTGGCAAGGCAAGCTCATAAGCCACCTCCCCAATCCTCCTAAGTACCTCAAAAGGCCCAATAAACCGCGGACTCAACTTCCCTTTCTTTCCAAACCGCATAACACCCTTCATGGGCGAAACCTTCAGCAAGACCTTCTCACCAACCATATAAGAAACATCCCGAACCTTCCGGTCCGCATAACTCTTCTGACGCGACTGAGCTGTACGAAGCCTCTCCTAAATCAGCTTCACCTTCTCCAAGGCATCCTGAACCATCTCTGTCCCCAATAGCTTAGCCTCGCCGGGCTCGAACCAACCAACGGGAGATCTACACCGCCTCCCATACAACGCCTCATACGGAGCCATCTGAATGCTCGATTGATAACTGTTGTTGTAGGCAAACTCTGCAAGCGGCAAAAACCCATCCCAAGAACCTCCAAAATCAATAACACAGGCACGCAACATGTCCTCCAATATCTGAATGGTACGCTCGGACTGTCCGTCCGTCTGAGGATGAAATGCTGTGCTCAACTCCACCTGTGTACCCAACTCCCGCTGAAAAGTCCTCCAGAACTGAGAAGTGAACTGAGTACCCCTATCTGAGATAATGGACACTGGAACCCCATGCAATCGGACAATCTCCCGGATAAAGATCCCTGCCAGCCGCTCCGATGAATAGGTAGTACATACTGGAATGAAGTGCGCGGACTTGGTCAGCCGATCCACAATCACCCAAATCGAATC
>NW_017673777.1:56967-70809 GCF_001879085.1 Nicotiana attenuata
CAATATCAACCGCTCAGTACAGTAACTCAGATTACTCTCAGAATAGTATCATATAATAACCACTGTGGCGTGCAGTCCGATCCATATCTCGCTGCGGCGTGCAGCCCGATCCATCGTTGCGGCGTGCAGCCCGATCCATATGGGTACCTGCGCTCACTGTGGGGGGTGCAGACTCCGAAGGGGCTCCTACAGCCCAAGCGCAATACTGCTGCGGCGCGCCGCCCGATCCACATAAACATTTGCTGCGGCGTGCAGCCCGATCCATATGAGTATTTGCTGCGGCGTGCAGCCCGATCCCTAATATATATAATATCCTCACTGTTGGGTTCTCAACCCCTCTATCATTTTAGGACACAATAGTATAGGGTAGGGATCTCAGCCCACATATCTCCCCTCATTTAGGATTAACACTTATAAAAACGGTTCACATTGTTTAATCAATTAGAAACATGACTGAGGATGTGATTTGTACTAAGTAAAGTGAGGAAAATCAGTCATAATGCCCCTAAGGGTTCTACAAGTCGGCACGAGGCCCCAAACATGGCAACTAGCCCAAATCATGATGATAAACAAATCGGCTTAATCAAATACGCAGTAAAATATCAAACGGGACAGACCAAGTCACAATCCCCAGTAGTAAACAACCCCGCGCTCGCCATTAAGCGCGTGTTTCACCTCAATATAGCACTATGTTGTGCAAATCCGGGGTTTCAAACCCTCACGGTATCATTTACTATCATTACTCACCTCAAGCCAGTCAAAATCCTAGCTCGCTATGCCCTTGCCTCGCAAATTGACCTCCTCGCGCGTCGAATCTGATCAAAACCACAACGAATACGTTACAATAGGCTAAGGGAACATAACCCAATCGAAAAGACTCGAAAAATATCGAAATTCACGAAATTTGCAAAACCCGAGCCCCGGGCCCACTTCTCGAAAAATCAGAAAATTAACATCACCGGATTCCTTATCTCGCCACGAGTCTATACATACCAAAAACTCCCAAATCCGAGTCCAAATGACCCATCAAATCCCACTTTGAAACACCAAATTTCCAAGCCCTAGCTTTACCCTCTTTTGATGAATTTCCACAAATTTCTATGTTAATTCTACTATTAAATCATGTATTTAGGTCATAGAACTCACCTCCAATCACACCCAGTCGAAATCACCTTCAATTCCCGTCCAAAAGCTCCTAAGGTTGCTAAAAAATGGTGGAAATAAGACTTGGTTCGCGGATGAAATGTTTAATAAAACCCTTCTGCCCAGACTTATTTTCCTCTATGCGAATGCGAGGGCCCTCTCGCGTTCGTGATGAACAAAATCTGCTACTGCCAAAAATACCCTTCGTGAAAGCGGTTGAACTCACGCGAATGCGAAGGTCTGAGCCCCTAAGCCTACACGAACGCGAAGAACATTTCGCCACTGGACCCCAGTCCTTATACGTGAACGCGAGTACCTTCACGCGAACGCGATGCCTGATCACCTTACCTTCCGCGATCGCGAGGCCTCAAACGCGAACGCGAAGGTCATAAATCCTGGCCCTCAAATTCCTTCTACGCGTTCGCGACTCACTTCACGCGAACGCGATGGGCAAATTCCTGCAACACTTCAGCTGGATCTGCAACTTTTAATAGCTAGAATTGGTCCGTTTGACCATCCAAAACTCACCCGAGGCCCCTGGGACCTCAACCAAAAGCACCAACACATCCTAAAACATCATTCAAACTTGTTCAAACCATCAAAACACATCTAACAACGCTAATATCGTCAATTCTCACCGAATTCAAGCCTAAGTTTCTCAAAAACTTACGAAATACGCATTTGATCAAAAACCCGACCAAAATACCTCCGAATGACCTGAAATTTTGCACACACATCCAAAATCACCTAACAAAGCTACAGTAACTCTCGGAATTCCATTTCGACCCTCGGATCAAAATCTCACCTATCAACCGGAATTCGCCAAAATACTAACTTCGCCAATTCAAGCCTAATTCTACATCGGACCTCCAAAATCGATTCCGGTCACACTCCTAAGTCACAAATCATCCCCCGAAGCTAACTGAATCACCGGAAATCACATCCGAGCTCTCTAACTCACAAGTCAACATCCAGTTGACTTTTCCAAACCAAACCTTCCTTAAAGAGACTAAGTGTCGCATTTCCTACCAAAACCAACCCAAATCAACTCGATCACATCAAATACCGATAATGAAGCATAGAGAAGCATAAAATGGGGGAAATGGGACAGTAACTCACGTGACGACGGGCCGGATCATCACAGGTGGTCACAGGGAAGACAAGAGGCCCTATCAGTCAGGCAGATTCAGTGGTGCCTCATCTGGAGGCAGGGATTCATATGATAGAGGCCATCCTCCTAGGCCCTTTCAGTCAGCTCTTCAGGTTTCACACGGTGCTTCAGGTAGCCGTGGTTCTCAGATGCAGTATTCTGATCAGCAGCCCTACAGTGCACCACCAGCTTCTATCAGCGCGCCGCCGCTCCAGAGTTTTTGGGGTGGTCATTCAGGTCGCCAAGGTCAGTCTCTGTTCCCTCAGCCGCAGCGTTCAGGTGGATGTTATGAGTGTGGTGAGTATGGTCGTATCAGGAGGGCTTGTCCGAGGTTGGTGGGTACTCAGTCGCAGCAGCAGGGTTCCCGCGCTATGATTCAGGCACCTGGTGTTCCACAGCCCGCCCAGCCAGCTAGAGGTGGGGGTAGAGGTGCTAGAGGTGGAGGTAGAGGTGCTATAGGTGGAGCTCAGGCCGCTAGAGGTGGAGGCCAGCAAGCTACAGGCCGTCCCAAAGAGGTAGATCAGAGTGGTGGGGCCTAGCCCCGATGTTATGCTCTTTAGGCCAGGCTCGAGGCTGAGGCTTCAGACGCAGTTATTACAGGTACGGTTCTGGTGTATGATAGAGATGCTTCAGTGTTATATGATCCAGGGTCTACGTATTCGTATGTGTCATTGTTGCGGCCAAACGCACACGCAAGTATACGCGGTCGTCAAGTAATAAAGTAACTAAAAGTCAGATGTCGATCCCACGAGGACTTGTGATTAACTATTAACTAAATTAGACTATCCTAATTATCCAAACAAGAATTAAACCTAGAAATATTTAATTCTAAACTAATTAAATAAAGAAATATAAATAATGAACTTTGAACAGAAAAAGAGAAGATTTTTATGATATCAATGAAATGAAAACGATCTAGGGTTATGGGCTATCTAACATTCCTATTGTATTCTTCAATTGAATTGACTAACTAATTTATCTAGTTTATTGGTTAACAGGGTTAATATTGCTCATAAGAATCTGTCGAGTTCTTACTCGCCTATTCAAGATAACCTAACTCCTATATGTCTATGGAATTAGAACTAACAAGAACGCATTTATAATTCCTGTAAATTAACCAAGCAAGGCAATTAGGTATATGTCTATCCTAACCGCAAATCCGTTCCCCGATGCCCAGGTTCAAGAACTTGCTCTACTCAATCCTATATGCAATCTAGAATTCCCACTTTCGAGTTCAACTCTAGATTCGTAGATAGTATTCAATTGGTGATCAAGCAATCAAATAATTAAGTGCATGATTAAATAAATAAACCAATATGATAAACTAAGAAATCAAAACCAATATCCGAATAATAATATTCATGAAAGAACCACAACCCTAGAACGTGAAGTTTAGCTCCACATAGACAAGGTAGCAAAACAACAAATCATACAAAGAAACATAAAAAATACAAAGATTGGTGGAAGAAAAGATGAAACCCGGCCTCCATGGCGGCTCTGTGCTCTCCCTTCGTCTAAAGTTTTTCTCAAAAACGTTCTCCTCTCTCCAAAATAGGTTTAGGACCCCTTTTATACAAGTTGGAACCATGTAGGGCCGAAATAATCTTATCCCAAACAAAGTAGGAAAACCCCTGCAATACAGCGTCCAGGCCAGCGCCTAGCGCTGGTCCTGGCGCTGAAAACAGAATGTTTTCATGTCTGCTTGGGCATTCTTTTCAAGTGCTGCCTAACTTCTCCTTCGTTTCTTATTGTTTTTCCTTAACTTTCCAATTTTTCCATTTGTTTCTTTTGTCTTCTTTAGTAATATTAACCTTTAATCATTATATATCCAATAATTAAATAATCATCAATCTATTTTTATTGTGTATAAAATATACATAAAATCTCTATTTTGCTTCCAATTTTATCTCCAAAGTACCTACACATAAAATAAACTCAATTAAGCACAAACATAGTACAATTTAGTATTAAAATACCAAAATGTAAGGTAAGTAATGTACTAAAAATATATAATTATAGCCAGACATCACTACCCCACACTTAAACGTTGCTCGTCCTCAAGTCAACTAACAATTCACACTATCCTTGAGCACTTTGTTTTACACAATTGAGGCACACTACACCAATGATCATGGTTGATAGCTACAATTAAGCCTTAGCATATGCAATTACATACACTTTCCCCTTTTTATGCCAACTTCAAAAATATTCAAACAAAGACAATATGCTCATAATAATCCTAGCCTTACAAACCGACTCAATGTCACAATGCACTCATTGCTTGAACACTCAATATCATAGAGAAGTCTAATAACGTTACCTATCCCTCGTGAGACCATGTGCCCTCACAACAAGAACAAGAGAGCAAGTTCAATCCACACATTCGAATCTCATGATCAAATATAGTTTAAGGACTCACATATGTCAAAGAAATCTCTCGCTCTCACAAAGAAGTCACATGCATGCAATTGGTACCATAGGCTCGCCCATAATGTAAATCTCTACTAATGTAGGCTCATTCGATCTAAAATCAATTAGACTTTTTCATGGTTGTAATGTGAGCTAAGGGACGGGTAGGGTATATTTAGGAATAGTGACTAACTCTCCTAAGCACTTTAACACATCACATAATCAACTTTAAGCGCAAATTCTTCAATCCACTTCACTTTCACAAACAATATCACCCCTAAAATGCTCCCTTCTTCTTTAAGCACTACATTAATTCATACCCACTAGCAAGAACAAGACAACAATTCATTCATCTCTATTTTTTTTTTCAATTTCCGCTAGTGGTGTATTATTTTACAAAACAAGTGCACATTTCTTCCTTTTATTGGTTCCACTCAAAAGCCACCCCACACTTAGTCCCTTCTTACTTCTTTTAGCGCTCATCTCACAATTAAAGTGTTTTAAGAGGAAAAATTATCAAAACAATATCAATTAAGAATAAAAAGAGTATAGGCTTGTAATGTGGGTGTCAAGTAAAAGTCGATAGGCTCAAAAGGGTTAACTAGGGATAAATTTTATTTATGATAAGCACTAAGCTCAAAAAGATCAAGGAAAGCCTAAAATCATTTCTCAAACCGAGCATCACCTAAAATTTCGCTTCGAATCACATACCGGGCAAGTTCTAGACACAAGTACCATACATAGACTACACAAAAACCTCACCACTCATGGCACATGACTCACTAAGGACGGTTTCATTCCGACTCTCAACTAATGCAAGTATTCACAAAGCTACGAGATATTAAGCATTAAGCACAAAGTGAACACAAGTCAAGTAAATGAGACATAGGCGTCACAAAACATGCTATCCAACTAAGCAAGGCATCATCAATAATTTCAAATCATAGAGAAGATACTACACATGATAAAGCCTAAATATGCTACTATCAAACAAGTCAAGGGCGCCTAGGTTCATCATTCTTCCTCCATTTATTCCCTCTAATCTACTCTAAAAAAAATTAAAAAAGAAAAAAAGAAAAACTACTACCCGGTTCAAACTACATCCCATGAAAAAGAACCGAGGCACAAAGAAAAACTACAGGGGATTATTACTACCTAAAGGAAATTAAAAGACATATTTTGGATTTTTGTTTAGACTTTAATCCCCTCAAGAAAACCGTCTAGGAGATCCATCGTCGGGAAAAGTCTAATTTTTCTACCTTTTTCAAATTTTTTTTCTTATTTTCCACATTAAAAAAAAATTAATCTACTAAAATACTACACAACTACGAAGAAAAAAAATAAGAAGCTAAAATACTAAAAAGCTAATTATCCAAAGGAATTCTGCCACCCCACACTTAAAAGAGTGCACTGTCCCCAATGTTCAAATAAAGCAAAAATAACAAGGGTGGACAAAAAACTCCCTGAAAGGCCACTGGAAGTGTACACACTGAAAATAACAAGAAGGTAAAAGAGACTCCCTGGTAGGCCAAAGGCCGAAGCACTAGCAGCTCACGGGGTACTCAAACTTCTCCCATGGATGGTCTTTTGTGCGGGTACCTCACACTAGTTCCAACCAGCTGGCTCGCATTTGCACACTTCCAGTGGCTTTTCTTCTATGCTCATAATCCTACAAAAAAAATGCTACAAAGATAGAAAAATAAAATAAATAAAAATAAAAGAAAGCAGTAAAGCTGGGTTGCCTCCCAACAAGCGCCTAATTTAAAGTCGCGGCACGACTTGAACCTATTTTTGTCTCCACCTTGAACTTATGAATTGTACCCCTAACATGGCATCCGGTCTGTGGCTATGCTCCTTTGGTGGGGCTACAAAGATAACCAGGCCAAGTAATAAATTTTTTCACTCTGCACTTCTCGGCCTTTAGATGAGGAATGTAATTTTCGCTTTTTGGCACAACAAATTCAAGAATATAGTCACTCTCATCCTCACTCTTTGACCCCTTTATTGGCTCAGATGGCTCTATTACTATCTTACTATCCAAACACAATGTGGAAAAATGATTGGAATGAGGTCTAATGCGCCCTAACTCATGAATTTGACTACTATTTACATCCCCATATATACACATACTCAAGTATCCCAAAGTAATGTTATCTATTCCCTCATATGACTCTAGAGCATTCTTCTCAACATTGGCATCCTCAAGAGAAACATGGTCTAATGATTTGTATTCTCGTTTTAGCTCCTCAATTTGGTCTAGAAGAGTTTTTTCAGCTTCACACAACTCATTATTAAATTGTTGGGCGCTACACGCATCAACCTTTGCACTCAAATCTGCATCTAAGTTATGCACAACCAAGCCAAACCTGTCAATTTCTTGTGCAAGTTCAACTCTCTCCTTAGACCAGTCATTCACCAATTTTGTTAGAAGATAACGACGTTCCTCGTATCCCCTTAATCGTGAATATTCTTCCCAATACCAACCCTTACTCCCATATTCAAATTCCGACCTCCTAGAAATCAGGTCATGACAAGCCCAAAAGACGGGCCATAACAGTCTTCTGTTAACCATGCTTTTTCATCAATAACCTTACCTCCGGATATTTCATCCCCAGATGTCATGTTGAGAGAACTAGAAACACACTAAGAGAACGATCAAAATTGTTATAAAAATAAAAATATTTACAAAAAGAGAAGAAAAAATCAAAACTTGTAAAGATAAAAGTAAAAGTCTAATATAGAAAAATAGTTAATTTCTAAGTCCCTGGCAACGTCGCCAAAAACTTGTTGCGGCCAAACGCACACGCAGGTATACGCGGTCGTCAAGTAATAAAGTGACTAAAAGTCAGATGTCGATCCCACGAGGACTTGTGATTAACTATTAACTAAATTAGACTAT
This sequence comes from Nicotiana attenuata, assembly GCF_001879085.1. NCBI lineage: Eukaryota > Viridiplantae > Streptophyta > Magnoliopsida > Solanales > Solanaceae > Nicotiana > Nicotiana attenuata. The sequence goes on from NW_017673777.1 coordinate 64,569, forward strand.
CCTAATTATCTAAACAAGAATTAAACCTAGAAATATTTGATTTTAAACTAATTAAATAAAGAAATATAAATAATGAACTTTGAACAGAAAAAGAGAAAATTTTTATGATATCAATGTAATGAAAACGATCTAAGGTTATGGGCTATCTAACATTCCTATTGTATTCTTCAATTGAATTGACTAACTAATTTATCTAGTTTATTGGTTAACAGGGTTAATATTGCTCATAAGAATCTGTCGAGTTCTTACTCGCCTATTCAAGCTAACCTAACTCCTATATGTCTATGGAATTAGAACTAACAAGAACGCATTTACAATTCCTGTAAATTAACCAAGCAAGGCAATTAGGTATATGTCTATCCTAACCGCAAATTTGTTCCCCGATGCCCAGGTTCAAGAACTTGCTCTACTCAATCCTATATGCAATCTAGAATTCCCACTTTCGAGTTCAACTCTAGATTTGTAGATAGTATTCAATTGGTGATCAAGCAATCAAATAAGTAAGTGCAGGATTAAATAAATAAACCAATATGATAAACTAAGAAATCAAAAACAATATCCGAATAACAATATTCATGAAAGAACCACAACCCTAGAACGTGAAGTTTAGCTCCACATAGACATGGTAGCAAAACAACAAATCATACAAAGAAACATAAAAATTATAAAGATTGGTGGAAGAAAAGATGAAACCCGGCTTCCACGGCAGCTCTGTGCTCTCCCTTCGTCAAAAGTTTTTCTCAAAAACGTTCTCCTCTCTCCAAAATAGGTTTAGGACCCCTTTTACACAAGTTGAAACCATATAGGGCCGAAATAACCTTGTCCCAAACAAAGTAGGAAAACCCCCGCAATACAGCGTCCAGGCCAGCGCCTAGCGCTGGTCCTGGCGCTGAAAACAGAATGTTTTCATGTCTGCTTGGGCATTCTTTTCAAGTGCTGCCTAACTTTTCCTTCGTTTCCCATTGTTTTTCCTTAACTTTCCAATTTTTCTATTTGTTTCTTTTGTCTTCTTTAGTAATATTAACCTTTAGTCATTATATATCCCATAATTAAATAATCATGAATCTATTTTTATTGTGTATAAAATATACATAAAATCTCTACTTTACTTCCAATGTTATCTCCAAAGTACCTACACATAAAATAAACTCAATTAAGCACAAACATAGTACAATTTAGTATTAAAATACCAAAATGTAAGGTAAGTAATGTACTAAAAATATATAATTATAGCCAGACATCAGTCATCTTATTTTGCCCCGCACCTGGTCATGCCTAGTGATGCATTGAGTGTTCCTGTTTATGTGTCTACACCGGTGGGTGATTCTATCGTGGTAGATCGAGTCCATCGTTCTTGTGTTGTGGTGATTGGGGGTCTTGAGACTCGCGTAGATTTGTTGCTTCTAGACATGGTTGACTTTGATATTATATTGGGGATGGACTGGTTATCACCTTGCCACGCTATCTTGGACTGTCATGCCAAGACTGTGACATTGGCCTTACCGGGTTTGCCTCGTTTAGAGTGGAGAGGGACTCCTGGTCATTCTACCCGCAGTGTCATTTCGTATGTGAAGGCTCGGCGTATGGTTGAGAAGGGGTGTTTGGCCTATTTAGCATATGTTCATGATTCTAGTGCTGAGGTCCCTTCTATTGATTCTGTGCCCGTTGTTCGTGAGTTTCCTGATGTTTTCCCTTCAGACCTGCCGGGTATGCCACCCGACAGGGATATTGACTTTTGCATTGACTTGGCTCCAGGCACTCAGCCCATTTCTATTCCGCCGTATCGTATGGCCCCGCCTGAGTTGAAAGAGCTAAAGGAACAGTTGCAGGATTTGCTTGAGAAGGGTTTCATTAGACCTAGTGTTTCGCCTTGGGGTGCGCCAGTGTTGTTTGTCAAGAAGAAGGATGGGTCAATGAGAATGTGTATTGATTACCGGCAATTGAACAAGGTAACAATCAAGAATAAGTATCCGCTGCCGAGGATTGAGGATTTGTCTGATCAGCTTCAGGGTGCCAAGGTATTTTCCAAGATTGACTTGAGATCTAGCTACCATCAGTTGAGGATTAGGGCATCTGATGTCCCTAAGACAGCTTTCCGCACTCGGTACGGGCATTATGAGTTCTTGGTTATGTCATTCGGGTTGACACATGCCCCAGCAGCTTTTATGGATTTGATGAACCGAGTGTTCAGGCCTTATTTGGATTCGTTCGTGATAGTCTTCATTGATAATATATATTGATATATTCTCGCAGCCAGGAGGAGCACGAGCAGCACCTTAGAGTGGTTCTTCAGACTCTGAGGGATAGTCGTTATATGCCAAGTTCTCTAAGTGTGAGTTCTAGCTGAGTTCAGTTGCATTTCTGGGTCATGTTGTATCAGCAGAGGGTATTCAGGTGGACCCAAAGAAGATTGAGGCAGTCAAGAGCTGGCCTAGACCAGCATCAACTACAGAGATTCGGAGTTTCTTGGGATTGGCAGGCTACTATTGTCGGTTCATGGAGGGGTTTTCATCTATTGCAGCCCCGATGACCAGATTGACCCAGAAGGGTGCCCAGTTCAGATGGTCGGATGAGTGTGAGGCGAGCTTTCAGAAGCTCAAGACAGCTCTGACTACGGCACCGGTGTTGGTTTTGCCCACAGGTTCAGGGCCTTATACAGTTTATTGTGATGCTTCTCGTATCGGGCTTGGTGCAGTGTTGATGCAGGATGGCAAGGTCATTGCCAATGCTTCGCGGCAGTTGAAGATTCATGAGAAGAACTATCCGATTCATGAGCAGCCATAGTTCACGCATTGAAGATTTGGATGCATTATCTATATGGCGTGGCATACGAGCTGTTCACTGATCACAAGAGTCTTCAGTATTTGTTCAAGCAAAAGGAGTTGAATTTGAGGTAGAGGGGGTGGCTGGAGTTGTTGAAGGATTATGATATCACCATCTTATATCATCCGGGAAAGGCCAATGTGGTGGCCGATGCTTTGAGTAGGAAGTCAGCCAGTATGGGTAGTCTTGCTTATATTTCGGTCGGTGAGAGCCGCTCGCTTTGGATGTTCAGGCTTTAGCCAATCAATTCGTGAGACTGGATGTTTCTGAGCCCAGTCGTGTGTTAGCTTGCACGGTCGCTCATTCTTCATTGTTGGAGCATATCCGTGATCGACAGTTTGAGGATCCCCATTTGTGTGTCCTTAGAGACACGGTGCAGCGCGGAGGTGCCAAGCAGGTTACCCTAGGTGATGATGGAGTTTTGAGATTGCAGGGTTGAGTTTGTGTACCTAATGTTGATGGGCTCCGAGTTGATTTTAGAGGAGGCCCATAGCTCCCGGTACTCTATTCATCCGGGCGCCGCAAAGATGTATCAGGATTTGCGGCAGCATTATTGGTGGCGTAGGATGAAGAGGGATATTGTTGCATATGTAGCTTGGTGTTTGAATTGTCAGCAGGTTAAGTACGAGCATCAGAGGCCTGGTGGTTCATTTCAGAGGATTGAGCTTCCCGAGTGGAAGTGGGAGCGGATCACTATGGACTTTGTTACTGGGCTTCCGCAGACTCGGAAGAAGTTCGACGCAGTATGGGTCATTATTGATAGGCTGACCAAGTCAGCACATTTCATTCCTGTGGCAGTCTCCAATTCTTCTGAGAGGTTAGCTGAGATCTATATTCGGGAGATTGTTCGCCTTCATGGTGTGCCCGTATCTATCATTTCGGACAGGGGTACGCAGTTTACCTCACGTTTCTGGAGAGCAGTTCAGTGAGAGTTGGGCACACGGGTTGAGTTGAGCACAGCATTTCATCCCCAGACGGACGGGCAGTCTGAGCGGACTATTCAGATTTTGGAGGATATGCTCCGGGCTTGTGTCATTGACTTTGGAGGCTCGTGGGATCATTTTTTGCCTTTAACAGAGTTTGCCTACAACAACAGCTACCAGTCGAGTATCCAGATGGCTCCTTATGAGGCTTTATATGGTAGGCGGTGTCGGTCTCTGGTTGGATGGTTTGAGCTGGGAGAGGCTCGGTTGTTGGGTACAGATCTGGTTTAGGAGGCCTTGGACAAGGTCAGGATCATTCAGGATAGGCTTCCTACAGCCAGTCCAGGCAAAAGAGTTATGCAGACCGCAAGGTTTGAGATGTGGCTTTTATGGTTGGTGAGCGGGTATTGCTTCGAGTGTCGCTTATGAAGGGCGTGATGAGATTTGGGAAGAAGGGCAAGCTTAGCCCTAGGTTCATTGGTCCGTTTGAGATTCTTCATCGAGTGGGAGAGGTGGCTTATAGACTTGCATTGCCGCCGAGCTTAGCAGCCGTGCATCCAGTGTTTCATGTGTCCATGCTTCGAAGGTATCACGGCGATCCAACCCACGTGTTAGATTTCAGCATTGTCCAGTTGGACAAAGACTTGTCTTACGAGGAGGAGTCGGTGGCTATTCTAGAACGTCAGGTTCGTCAGTTGAGGTCGAAGAGTTTTCCTTCTGTTCGTGTTCAGTGGAGAGGTCAGCCTCCTGAGGCATCGACCTAGGAGTCCGAGTCCGATATGCGGAGCCGTTATCCCATCTTTTTCCCGACTCAGGTACTTCCTTCTTATGTCCGTTCGAGGACGAACGGTTGTTTTAGAGGTGGAGAATGTGATGACCCAAACGGTCATCACTTGTTTTAAATTAAATTCTATGACTCCGAGGCCTTGAAAACCTCATTTAGAGTCACCTCGATTTGTGTGCACAGTCCGGGCGCGTAGCCGGAAAGCATAAATATGAAAATCTGTTAAAAAAATGATAAAATTTGGTTATAAAATGAGTTAATTTGACTTCGGTCAACGTTTTGGGTAAACGGATCCGGACCCGTAATTTGACGGTCCCAGAGGGTCCGTAGGAAAATATGGGACTCGGGCGGATGCCCGGAATCGAATTTCGAGGTCCCGAGCCCGAGAAATAAATTTTTAAAGGAAATTGTTTTTCTGAAATTGTTAAGGAAAATTGAAATGAAATTTGATTAGAACGTGTTGGTATCGGACCCATATTTTGGTTCCGGCGCCCGGTACAGGTCTTATATATGATTTAAGATATTTTTGTAAAATTTGGTGAAAAACGGACGTCGTTTGACGTGATTCGGGCTTGAATTGCTAAAGTTGATGTTTTAAGAAGTTTGAGAAAAATGCTTTGGTTTTGAGGTTTAATTGATGATAATGATGTTATTTTGGCGATTTGATCGTATGGATAAGTTCGTATGATGTGGTTGAGTTAGTACATGTGTTTGGTTAGGAGCCCCAAGGGCTCGGGTGTATTTCCTATGTGTTTCAGGAAGTTTTGAGTTTAAGAAAAGTTGCAGATTTTCTGCAGTCAGTGCCTAGGGATTTTACCCTTCGCGTTCGCGTGGTATCCCTCGCGAACGCGTAAGGCAAAGATCCCATGTGTCCAGCTTCTTCTTCGCGAACGCGAAGCCACAGTCGCGAACGCGGAGCCTCGGGGGATTGCTCATCGCGAACATGTAAGGTCATGGGAGAAGGGTCACCACTTGTGCATCGCGAACGCGACCACTGGTCCGCGAACGCGTAGGCTCGAGGAGTTCCTACTCCGCGAACGCGAGCCATTGTCCGCGAATGCGAAGGCTGCTCAGCCTGACCAATCGCGAACGCGAAGTGCCCATCACGAACGCGAAGGGCAATTTTGCCCAGTTATTTTAAAGTCCCAAAACAGAACCCATTACGGGATTTTCATAAAATTTCATAAACCCTTTCTTCTCCAAAGCTCCTAGGCGATTTTTGAAGCACTTCTTCACCAAAGCTTCTCGGGTAAGTAATATTTAACTTGTTTTCTTCATTTTCCATTAACACCCACTAGAATCCTAGGCCTAAAACATGTAATTAAGGGTAGAAAGTTAGGGATTTGGGTAGAACTAGGGCTTTTGGATTAATGGTAAATTAGACCTCGTTTTGGGATCGAATTCTGAAAATAATTATATATTTGGGCTCGTGGGTGAATGGGGGATTTGATTTTGGTTCGAACCTCGTGTTTTGACCAAGCGGGCCTGGGGTCGATTTTTGGGTTTTTGGGAAGAATGATTGGAAAGCTATAATTAGGCATTGGATTCGAATTGTTTAGCATTATTTGATGTTATGAAGTCATTTATGTATAGATACAATTGATTTGGAGCCGAATTCGAAAGGAAAGGCGGTTTTTGAGGATTGAGTTGGCCGTGGAAGTTTGAGGTAAGTGTTCGGTCTAACCTTAGCTTGAGAGATTAGGAGTTGAGT